>NC_081363.1:27231982-27241982 GCF_030684315.1 Stegostoma tigrinum
ATGCAGTTTAATACGGATAAATGTGAGGTGAATCACTTTGGGAGGAAAAATAGGAAGGCAGAATACTGGGTCAATGGAAAGAATCATGGTAGTGTAGATGTGCAGAGGGATCTTGGTGTGCATGTACATAGGTCCCTGAAAGTTGCCACCCAGATTGATAGTGCTGTTAAGAAGGCTTACGGTGTTTTAGGTTTTGTTGGTAGAGGGATCGCGTTCCGGAGCCGTGATGTCATGCTGCAACTGTACAAAACGCTAGTGCGGCCTCATTTGGAATATTGCGTGCAGTTCTGGTTGCCCCATTACAGGAATGTTGTGGAAGCACTGGAAAAGGTGCAGAGGAGATTTACCAGGATGTTGCCTGGTCTGGAGCACAGGCCCTGTGAAGAAAGGCTGAGGGACTTGGGTCTGTTCTCATGGGAGAGAAGGAGGCTAAGAGGGGATTTAATAGAGACATACAAGATGATCAGAGGATTAGATAGGGTGGACAGTGAGAGTCTTTTTCCAAGGATGATGACTTCAGCTTGTACAAGGAGGCATAGCTACAAATTGAGGGGTGATAGATTTAAGACAGATGTCAGAGGCAGGTTCTTTACTCAGAGAGTGGTAAGGGCGTGGAATGCCCTGCCTGCCAGTGTAGTTAACTCAGCCACATTAGGGGCATTTAAACAGTCCTTGGATAAGCATATGGATAATGATGGTATAGTGTAAGGGGAGGGGCTTAGATTAGTTCACAGGTCGGCGCAACATCGAGGGCCAAAAGGCCTGTTCAGTGCGATCACTTGCAGTCCAATAAATATTCAGACTGAAACAGTGGTTATTTGGCTTAGGAGGTGCATGCTGTGAGTGCATTACGCTAAATGCTGATAAAATTGTTTTAAGATCTGCTCCAATCCTATCCTTTACCAGCTGTGTTTTGGAATATAAAATAGTAGTGTACAGATGACAAAAATAAATATGAAGGCTAGAATCCACTAAATTTTCCAAACTGAAATCTCTAATTTGGTGGTCACTGTGGAAAATAGCTGAAACTAAGCTTAAATTTTCAGTATATGATGACTGATAATTCAGAGTCCAAGAAGAAATGGTCCGTGCAATATTGGAGTGGGTATGACGAAGGAGGTTATGATTTCTCTTTTGAAGGGAGTTTGTATGCCTTTTTTGTCTTTACTTCCTACAAGAAATAAAATCAAAAGTGAAGTATCTTGTGGGATGGATTCCTGCCATTTAGATGATGATGAAATTTTGTACCTACTCCTGATCTAAGAGATGCTAATGATACATGGTCAGATGTTCATGAATTTTGCGAAAAGTATTTATTTCATAGAAAGCTTTATCATGGACTTTAATACAATGCAGAAATTGTTGACAATATTTGAGGATCCTTGGATCCAATGTGTTGGATTGTGCTAAACAATCTTTATGGACAGGATAATGGTTCTAGTAAGTATTTTGTTCTTGCTGAGAGAAATTCTGTTGGATTGGATGTATACAACCTTGAAAACATCTCTGACAAAACAACAGTTATTTCCCTTCATGGAGCAGAAGAGATTTTGCGCAGTAACAGTAGGCATCACAAATTCATTGCCCTTTTTCAAAATGGTCCATGATGTGGGGCACAGGTTTCAATACAGTGAAAGGCTTGAAGATGGATAACAGTGTGGGGCTGAATGAACACACCAGGCCAAGTAGCATCTTAGGAGCACAAAAGCTGATGTTTTGGGCCTAAACCCTTCATTAGAAAAGGGGGCTGGGGAGAGGATTCTGAAATAAATGGGGGGGGGTGGATCAAAGATGGATAGAGGAGAAGATAGGTGGAGAGGAGACAGGCAAGTTAAACGGGCGGGGATGGAGCCTGTAGAGGTGAATGTAGGTATGGAGGGGATAGGTCAGTCTAGGGAGGATAGACAGGTCAAGGGGGCGGGATGAGATTAGTAGGTAGGAAATGGAGGTGCGGCTTGAGGTGGGAGGAAGGGATAAGTGAGAGGAAGAGCAGGTTAGGGAGGCAGGGATGAGCTGGGCTGGTTTTGGGATGCAGTGGGGGAGAGGAGATTTTTGAAGCTTGTGAAATCCACACTGATACCATTGGGCTGCAGGGTTCGTAATAAACAATTGTATCTCCCCGATTGCGAACCATTTCAACTCCCCCTCCCATTCCTTAGATGACATGTCCATCCTGGGCCTCTTGCGGTGCCACAATGATGCCACCTGAAGGTTGCAAGAACAGCAACTCGTATTCCGCTTGGTTAACCTCACAACGAAGATGGAAGCATACTTAGCAGATATGGCTACTACAGCAATAGACTGAATTGAATTGGAACTGTCATAGTGGGCAAACGAATCCATGAATATTTAAAGGACATCTTAATTGCTACTTTAGAATGGTGATTCTAAGAATAAGACTTTTGGAGAACTGCCCAACACAAAGAGACTGGGTCCTTTGCCCTTGAGGGTTTGCACACTATCCGCAGATAAACTTTATGTTTCTTTTTGAATGAAATAGAACATTTACAATAGATAAGAGCATGATCAGCCCACCATCAGAACTCAAGATCTGCATATTGTTTACAGCTCAACATCAGTCAGTCAAGTTCATGCCAGTGGTTCGATCAGGTGGGATATGAGGTAGAGATGAGTGACCATGGCAGAACCCAAACTGAGCATCAGTGAGCAGGTTATTACTAGCAAATGTTGCTTGAAAACACTGCTGATGGACCCTTCTATCACTTTACTTATGATCAAGAGAAGATTGCCTTCTGACCCAGCAGTAGGGAAACTAGCAATGCACCACAACAGAGTGAGCTGCTGGTGTTATTGTAGGTATCTTTGAACTATTCAGAGATGTTATTACGTACTTCTGGAGCAGGTGGGACCTGAACCTGGGCATCTTCACTCAGGTGGGGACACTATCTTAAAAAGTCTACTGGACCTAGTACTCCCAGGCTGTCTCCCATTCAAGTACAGTGCAGACTGGAGGTGCGCTTCCTTTCCAAGATCAGATGCAAAAGTGCATTTTCAGGCTGTTAAGCCCTTGGGCAAAGTGGATTTGTATTTGCAGTTGCAGACATCTTTTGACACCTTTTATCAATATATTCAGTCAAGTTCTGACACAGCTCTTGATCATGTGGGATTTTGAACCCAGGCCTGCGAGCAAAGACCAAGAACACGTGCAGTGACACGACAGCCTTCGATTATTTGGATCAATTTGTTCAGACCTGTAATGACACAATCCATGGCATGTAGGACTTGAATCTGAGCCTCCTGGTTCAGAGGTAGGGACACTACCACTACACTGGAAGAGTCGAGTCCTCTGGTATTGAAATTGACAACTAAGTATAACAATTCAACATCATTCTATCACATGACTACCAAATAATAAAGTTGAATTACATAGATCCCCAAATCTGATGTAAAGCCTTCATTCCGAAATGTTATCTCTTTCTCTCCCCTGTAGATGTCGACTGCTGAGTGTCTTGAAATTTCAATTCTTTTATTTCTCTTTTTTTTTCTAATGTACAGTATTTTGCTTTGTATGTTTGTGCCAAATCACTGCCCATTTCTTTTTCTTCCAGGAATGTGAATTTTGCCTGATGGGGGCTCTTTTATAATCTTTTGTTTGGATTAGATTAGATTCCCTATCCTGTGGAAACAGGCCATTCGGCCCAACAAGTCCACACACCCTTGAACACTCCGGGTGATTTTAGCATGGCCAATCCACGTAGCCTGCACATCTTTGGACTGTGGGAGGAAACCAGAGCACCCGGAGGAAACCCACGCAGACACGGGGAGAATATGCAAACTCCATACAGACAGTCGCCCGAGGCTGGAGTCGAACCCAGGTCCCTGGTGCTGTGAGGCTGCAGTGCTAATCACTGAGCCACTGTATCTCCCAAAAGCCACTGTTTACCTTCCTTGAACTTCTTCAGGTGCCATCTAACAAATTTTAACACCTACATCCCTTTCCTCAGCATCTTTCTTTCTACAGCTCTGACTTAATTTCAGTAAGAATCTCAGAAATTTGTTCTTCATGGTTCTGATCTACCAATGATTACAGATATATGTGGCAAGGTGGGTCAGTGGTTAGCACTGCTGCTTCACAGTGCCTGCGAACTGGGTTTACTTCCACCCTCAGGGTCTGTCTGTGTGGAGTTTGCACATTTTCCCCGGGTCCACATAGGTTTTCTCTGGGATGTCTGGTTTCCTCCCTCAGTCCAGACGTGTGCAGGCTAGCTGGATTGGCCATACTGAATGTCCCATTGTGTTTGGGATGTATAGGCAAGATAGGTTAGCCATTGTAAATGCACAGCTGCAGAGGTAGGATGGGGTTGTGGGTCTGGGTGAGATGCTGTTTGAAGGGTTGATGTGGAACTGATGAGGCAAATTGGCTGTTCCCACTATAGGGATTCTATGATTCTATCTCCACGTATTCTATCCCTTTCAAACCATTGCATCCTGAGATCTACACTTAGTGTCTTGTGCCCCAATCTATTTTCCTCCATAACAGCATCCTTTGCTGTCCTTCGTTTCCTTTTGAGAAACTTTTTTTATACTTTTTTTTTCCCTCCAGATGTTAAGGATCATCAGCTCTAACTGCTCTTCAAGACCAATATCTGGATCTTTCTTTCTGTCCATTTTCCTCTTATCCTATATTTTCTTCAAACCCCATCTCCTCTTCTTCCAGTCTAATCCCCTGTCGTATTTGCACAATCCCCTCTCATTTCCTCCTGGATCATGGCTGATGTCATTGTAGCCTCAGCTCCACATTTACAACTGCCCCTTGTAATCTTTTGGCTCCCTTGTTTATCTTGAATCCGTCTAACTCAGTTTATAAAAATAATCAATGATGTGTCTCCACTGTTCCCTAGGGCAAGAGAATTTCACAGCCTAACAATTTCAGTACAAGGGCAGTTCTCTCCATCTGTCTTGAAAGGTAGATTTGTTTATATTTTAAAATTTGTGTCCCCTTGTTTCTAGTCTCTCTTACAATGGAAACCATCCCCTTTCAGCATTGAAGCTGCCAACTTCCCTCAGGATATATTTTGTATTACAGTAAGATTACCTGAAACAAAAACAGGAAATTGATGGAGAAACTCAGCATGTCTAGCAGCATCAGTGGGAAGAATGCAGATGACATGTTTTGAGTCCAGTGACTTTTCATCAGAATTGGTAATATTACCTCTCATTCTTCTCAACATCAATGGATAAAGGACCTAACTGCCCCAACTTTCCCTATAAAATAATCCTTTCATTCCAGGAATCTGTCAGGTGAGTCTTCTCTGAATTGCATCCGTTGTTATAATATCAACCAAAGCTCTCTGCACTGCTTCAGATATGATCTCACTGTCCAACAAAATTATAGCAAAACCTACCTCCTTATACATTTCATTCTCCTTTACATTAAGTGAGAACATTACTTTTTTTTCCCTTTCTAATCACTAGCTGTACTTTCATGCCAACTTACTGTGAGTCAAATGCAAGGCCACTCAAACCCCTCTGTACTGCAGAGTCTCAATTTCCCCTCATTCACTCTGATGTCTTCCCTCACTGAAACGTGCAGTACTTTTTGCTGTCTGAGGTCTAACCCTAACAATGCCAGCAAATCTAGTTGCGAGGAGATGGTTCTGTGATGATTTGCAAACATGAGGCATGTGCAAGTATTAGCTTTTAAAAAGATTTGATCTTGTCCATTTTTTTTCCTATTTCTTCCCTAATTGTGCTGCACATGCAAACAGTGGGGCATTGGGAAAATTTGCAAATGTGTTAGTTCATCTTGAATTCTACTGGATAATTCTGGTGGCTCATGTGGAAGTGACAGCATTTCCAAAGGTGAAGAGTCTACGCAGTTGAAATGTTGCTAAGACTGTATGTTTCTGTGAAATTGTGGCTGGTTCATTGTGTGGCCAACACAAGTGTGTATTCCAAGATAATAAAATGTGAGGCTGGATGAACACAGCAGGCCAAGCAGCATCTCAGGAGTGCTCCTGAGATGCTGCTTGGCCTGCTGTGTTCATCCAGCCTCACATTTTATTATCTTGGAATTCTCCAGCATCTGCAGTTCCCATTATCTCTGATACAAGTGTGTATTCGGTGTGTTTTGCATTGATGTCAACTGAGGCATATTTCCAAAGACTCTAAGTCCAAGGGTTGTGGATTCAAGATCCATGCCAGACTCAGCTGACAAATGTCGACCAGTACTTTACTGGCTGCAGAGTGCTTTTGGGCATTTTGAGGTCATGAAATGTCCTGCATAAATGCGCAATTTCCTTTTTTTTCAGTTGGTCCACATGCCCAGTGGCTGCTTTGTATTGGTCATTTCTCTCAGTGCAGTGAAATTTTCTATCAATTCATTCAGCTCCAAATGGTGCAAAGAACTAGTAGAATTGCTTTAAATTTTGTTATGAAATGGTATATTTGTTTTTTACAGCAATGTAACTGCTACACGCTTTACTGTGAAATTAACAAGGACATTGTAAAGTTTGCTGTTTAGTGAAATGTATTTTGCTCTGATAATGTTGAGGAAGCACATGATGAAACAGATATGTATTCTTATTTTTGCAGCAGCAGTTGTTCTAAACTGTCTGTGAACTGTGGAACTTGATGCAAATTATGTAAAATAGGCCATAACCAAAATAATGAATTTATTTTTCAAATTTCTACCAAAAGAATACCTATGCTTCCTTGTACTTCTGTGTACAATGTCCAGTCAAAATGGATTGAAAGACGGCACATGTACTCTTTTTTTTAACCTTCCCATTATGCATATGTCACAATGGTAAATCTCCTGCTTTTGTTGTGTACATTGCACGGGAGATGTTAATTCGTGATGGAACTAAGTTGTGCCTTGGAATTCACATTGTTGCGCAGCTCAAAGGTAGGTTTGTTTGACAAAATGGTAACTGACATCTTGGGCCATTTGAGTTCAGTTGGTTTTATGATTTTTGGAATTTTTTTTGGGAGTTCACCTCTGATTCCATTAATGTTTTCCAATTGTTACACAAATCATAGATGTTCAAAATCAGCACATAAGAATTTTTACAGTATTGCGGATATTAGATTGGCCCTAAAAAGATTTGGTAATTGTACCCCTCAAGCAGTGTGATGCTGCTCACGCTCATTGACATGCCATGTATTTTAAGCAAGAACCAGGTGAAAATCCATGCAGGAAGTAGTATGGTATTATAGCAAAAATTTGAGTTAATTTTAAAGAGTTTTACCTTTCAAAAATTTACCTTATGTTTTCAAACCATGTAACTTTCCAGTTTGTGACGTTTGATACAATGATTTGTAAAATACAGAAGTAAACACCTACCAAAAGGAAGTTTTATGATGACTTCATTTTTTTTGATTCGTATTGTGATACCTTTTCTTTTAACTCCTCAGTTAATTGACTCCCTGCAGAATGCACTGCTTGGCGCTTGGAGTTTTAGTGTTGAACAATCTCCTGCTGAATGTCATCACTGTTCCTTTGGAAGGCCTGGAAAATGGAGGCCAACACTGGGTTGTACTTGTTGCAGGATCGAGTGGCTGGTACAACTACAGGCATCAGGTATTGCTCTGGATAGAATAGTGTTTGCATTGTTTGTGATCATGTACTGCCTTAAATTTAATCAATTTCCCATTTTTCTTTGTATATTTTATGAAGATGAAGTCTTTTGAGTAACTGTACCTCGGCATTCTAGGCTGGGTTGCTTTACTTATAATGGTAAATTCTTTTTGCCTTGCCTCCTTAGCAACTGGAAACTAAACAACATCTGTATATAAGTTGTAGTACGTTTTTTATCTAACTTAATTGTACCTCATTTTTTGGCTAACAAACCCAAGATGTTACAATGAATGAGTCTGGGGCAATTACTATAGATTAGCGCTTTTTTTAAAGTTGCTGTTTTTGACCATCGTAACTTCCAAGTATTTCAGTGTTTTTTTTTGTATTCCAAGCTGTTTCTAATGTGCATCTCCCTTAATCAGACTTTTTGAGATGAATTTCTTCCAGCCATAATCTATGAACCCTGTATGAAATTTCATAGCCCCCATTGTTCCCGATTAATCGCACCTTTGCAATTTGATTGGAGGAGCAAATATCTCAAAGATTCTGTCACATCTGTGTATGTGGGTGGTTATCCATGATTGAATTTTCCATGTGATTTTTCTTACTGATTTGCCTACCGCCCACATGTATTTTGAACACTGCCCACCTTCGTTATGTTTTTAGTGTGGAACCAGACATTTAATGCCTTTTGCTCCCATTCATAGTGGCAGTGTTTTGTTTAATTCCCTGAGAATGTGAACAATCCAAGAAAGTTGAGAACCCTCTTCTGCAAATTAAATGCAGGGTTTTTTGAGGGCGGTGTCATGCTGGGAGAGAGTGTAAATGAAACCTCTGTATAAATTTGTAGCATTGTTCTGGTCCTCCATGTCTTTCTGATGAACCTTCACTTGTGGAGTGCTAGATTATTTGTGACTAGCTCTCAAGTATGTGTATTAGAATCACTGAATCCCTGCAGTGTGGAAGCAGGCCATATGGCCCATCGAGTCCACACCAACCCTCCAAATAGCATGCCACTCAAACCAATACCCCCTATCCTATCCCTGAACCCCTGCATATCATAGACACTTTTTGGGCAATTTGGCAAGGCCATCTCTGGACTGTGGGAGGAAACTGGAGCACCCAGAGGAAACGCATGCAAGCTTGGGGTGAATATCTGCACAAACAATTACCCAAGGGTGGAATGAAACCTGGGTCCCCAGTGCTGTGAGGCAAAAGTGCTGCCTGTGCCGTTAGGGAAGTGTTTCACCCCACTCTAATTACTAATGATTACATCTCATTGGGTTCAGTGTTTACCTACAAAAGAGAATTTTAGAAGGACTCAATACTGCATACGTTTTTATACTCAAGACAGTTTTAACCAGGGTAAATTTACATTTGGTCTAATTGAGTTTTGCTGCAACAATAGGCTGATATATGCCACGCATACCAGATTGTGCACCAACATGGAATACCTGATCAGCGGATTATTGTCATGATGTACGATGACTTGGCCCTGAATGACGAGTGAGTACATTTTGTGAAAACTGTTGAGAAGTTTTTATTTGTAAATGCACAGTAACTAAATAAGTTGTTACTTTTTTTTCAGGAATCCTACGCAGGGTATTGTTATTAATCACCCCAATGGAAAAGATGTGTACAGAGGAGTAGTCAAGGATTATGTGGCAGAGGTAACCCTCAAATGGGAGCAGAATCATTGAATCTCTGCAGTGTGGGAAGCTGTATGCTAGATTTTGTTTTTAAGTAAAATGTTTCAGGACAGGCCATTTTCAAAAGCAAAATGATTAATTAAAGAGCCCTCTCAGCTGTTATTGTTCAGTCAGAGCTTGTGGTCCCAGATTATTGGTTTGGAGTCTAATTGAATGTTTTATTTTTCCTTTTATTCATTCATGGGATGAGGGCATCTCTTTTAGGCAATATTTGTTGCCCATCCCTAACTTCCCAGAAGACAGTTCAGAGTTGACCACATTGCTGTGGGTCTGGAGTCACACGTAGGCCAGACCAGGTAAGGATGGCAGTTTCCTTCCCTAAAGGACATTAGTGATCCAGATGGGTTTTTTCTGAACATCAACACTGGATTTATGGTCATCATTAGACTCTTAATTCCAGGTTTGTATTGAATTCAAATTCCACCTTGTGCCATGGTGGGATTTGAACCCAGGTCCCCAGAACATTATCTGGTTCTCTGGGTTAACAGGTCACTGATGATACCACCAGGCATTGCCTCCCCATACCACTAGATCATTGACTGCCCATATTCTGGGCACTCTTGCTCGAGTGTTTTAAACTCCCATGACGTATGACCCATCCAGTCCTACCAGATCATTCTCTCATTCTCATTCATTCTCTCTCTCTCATTCATTCTCTCTCTCTCATTCTCTCTCTCTCATTCTCTCTCTCTCATTCTCTCTCTCTCTCATTCTCTCTCTCTCTCATTCTCTCTCTCTCTCTCATTCTCTC
>NC_081363.1:27844482-28039482 GCF_030684315.1 Stegostoma tigrinum
ACATACCTTGCAGCTTCCATTCTGAGAAACTGGTACTTACAAGTTGATTGTCAGGAACAGGGCATCCTAGCTTCCAGCTTCTGTACTGGAATGCGCTGGTATCATGTCCCAGTCACGAGTGCAGTTCAGACTTTTTAAATGTTATTTTTTATTTAAGGCTATTTAGAAATGTATTTTGTTCTGAAAGAACTTACATTCTAATCAAAACTAAATTTGTTTTGATTTCTTCCTGGTTACTGCCCTGTCCACAGACCTTTCCAGTTGTCTATCCTACTGGTGTTGGATGAGAAATTCTCCTCTACTCTGAATTCTCTGTTGTTTGGTTGGTCTTTTTAAAAAATATCTTCCAACAAGTTATCACAGATTTTCCGAGATGGCCATCATTGGTGTGGTTTTGCTTCCCACAGCATGTCTGACGTGAACCCAGTGCTTAAGTTATCTCCTGCAACATAAAAAATTAGGTGCGATATTGCGATACAACTAATAAGTGTGTACAAGCATTACATTCCTCAGGCACATGAAAGCCTAAGCTAACATTGAGCTATCAATTTATAACAGAGGAGCATATATCAACCAGAATGTCGTGCTTCAAGTAAATTGAGCGAAGAGGGACCTTAAGACCTTTATACCCTCAGGTCACAAGCCAAGATGATACCTCTTAAAGCCTTACTAACATATTGGCTCTAAGACTTCACACAACAAATAGAGTTAATATAAAGAAAAACTGCCTACATACATCTGGTAAGATAGCTGTGCCGTAGGGCTTCTGAGCCTGGGGCTCGTCCACTCTGTTCACTTTTTTACTAATTCCTTTCTCTTCTCTCTTTTCTCATCTTTTTTTCCTCCTTTCTTTCTCTTTTATTTTACTTACCTCTTGTTGACGATCTCAGCCATGGCGATGACATCGGGCCAAGTGGGCCCAGCGCTAACATTTGGCGGTGGTGTTAGAGGCACATTTGGGTTCCCAGTGGCTTCTACTTGCAGTGCAAATTCATGGAGGCAGTGGCAGGGTCGAGTTTGGGCCAGTGCAGTACCCAGTGGCAAAGGTGGCATCTGCATGGGCGATGTCCAGGAAGGATGTCAAAGGAGGCAAGATGGCGCGAAGGGTGGCCACATTTGTTCTAGCAGCAGTGGCACAGCAAAGGGGTCTCATGCCTGGTCACTAGGCCCATGGCAGAGCACTTAACAAGAAGGACTGCAAAGTTGAACATTTCTTCTTTATTTCTTTATTTTTCTGCTTTTATATTCTATGTTTTGGTTTACTTTTCCTTGTTTTAAGATGGCACTGGAGAGTGATGGAACTATATAACACTTTTCACAGTATTTTGTAACAAAATACATGCGGCAATAAATAAATCAAACCAAAAGCCCAGACAATAGCAACATAACTTCCCTGCTCAAGTGAATATGACTTATTTTGTATTTCTGCTTCTTTTTGTCTGACTTTATGTGAAATGCAGTACAGAAATTTTACAGCCATTTTTGATTCAAAAAGTACAGAGATGCTCATAGAAAAAGTGAAAGCTAACTTTGCAGCAGGTTGTCCCAGTCCAACAAATCTAATTAGTGTAGTTACTGTCATGGACATTAGACACAGTTGTACGAGGGGGAGTAAAAAAGATGGTAGCATAAATGATGTCCTAAATCTGACATCTGAAAAAATTAAAATCATGACAAGGCTTGGAGATATATTATCCAAATCATTATGTTGTGACATTTAATTAGGAAGTTAACTCTGAGCACCAAGATAATGCTTCAAACTTTGAGCTATTAAAAGAAGATGGATTTTTGGTATCATGTTCAATTATATCTTCCTCATGATTGAATATGACATTTTCTCTGGAAATTTTGGCCAGTGATAATTCTATGGTGCATTTCAGCTCTTTTACTTCCATTGTCTGAATACCATAGAAGGGGTAAAGGAAAGGTTTGTCTGTGTGCTGTACATAGCAAAGCAGTCAATGGTATTTTTAAATACTAAAATCATTAAAGCATTACTCTCATTCAACTATGAACTAGAGCTAAAACTTGACATGAGGGAAAGGATTATAACCCAGATTAGTGAAAGTCAATATAAGACTGCTGTTCAGAGGATATTTGTCATGCAACAATGACTAATATTGTAACAGACTTTAGCTATGTGTGGTATAGAAATGGGCGAAAGAGACATAGAGAACTTATTTTATTTGTCTTGCCTCCTGTCCATAAATAGACGGGTTTAATTTCAAATGAACAATGTATGTTCCCAAACTCATGTGTGAAATCAATTTTTCAGATGACTCTTGTGCTAAATGCCTCATTAGATCGTCATGACAATGCGTCATTTCAGCTTGCTGCTGCCCCACACAAACCTCAGAGGCCCGTACAGCGGCTGGAAGATTAAAGAGAATGTTTCACTTGAGCAGTTCAATGGTGTTTGTTAGCATCTTTGCAAGAGTAATAGCTTTCAATATGTCTTCTTTGTTGTCAGTTCTGGTTCAAAACTGGAAGGTCTCTTGTTGTGTTTGCTGTCTCTATATAATTCTATCCTTGAAATTCCTGAAGGTGATGGTTTAGCATTCTACACTGGATGTGCCCAGAACTGTACCAACTTGTGAATTAAGTGACTTGTAACAGCCACTTTCACCCAGCAAAGTCCATTTTTTTTAAATTAAACAAGAAAGTAAACACAGATCCTGAAGGAACTTCACCAGGTGAATGTTGAAAATATGTTTTCTCGTGTGGAAGAATCTTGAACAAGGGGTTATAGTTTAAAAATAACTGGGCATTCACTTAAAATGGAGACTAGGAAACTATTTTCTGTTGGGGGTTGTGAGTCTTTGGAACACCCTTCCTCTAAAAGCACTGGTTGTAGAATTTTTCAGTATTTTTAAGGCAGACGTAGATGGATTCTTGATTACCAAGGGGAAGAAAGATTATCAGACATATGCAGGAATGTAGAGGTACAGTTAAGATCAGATTAGCCAAATCTGATTGAATGGCAGAGCAGGCTGGAAGGACTGAGTGGCCTACACTTGTTCCTTCTTTGTATGTTAAGCTTTAAAAATATAAGCATAAGAATGTTATTCAGTAGCTAACTGGGGTTGCATTGAGGGCCTGGGGCATTTTTGATCTATGCAAGTAAGTCTATTCTGATCTCATGATCTGCTTACTAAATAGTAGCTCTGATCTATCTATTTTTCACAGACAATATATTTTTCTTTGCCCGGGGGAGGCAATTGCCTAGTGGTATTATCGCTGGACTATTAATTCAGAGACCAGACAGCATTCTGGGGACCTGGGTTTGAATCCTGCCATGGCAGATGGTGGAATTTGAATTCAATAAATATCTGGAATTAAAAATCTAATGACAACCATGAGTCCATTGTCAATTGTCAGGAAAATACCATGCGATTCACTAATGTCCATTAGGGAAGGAAACTGCCATGCTTACCTGGTCTGCTACAGGTGACTCCAGAACCACAGCAATGTGGCTGACACTTAACTACCCTCTGGGCAATTAGGGATGGGCAATAAATGCTGCCTGGCCAGCAATTCCCTCAACCTGTGAATGAATAAGAGGAAAAAAATGTCTCACAGGGTATGAGAATCTCAGTACTTATTTTGTTGGATCTGATTGATTTGGGCTCGGTGTGAAAATCTCTGTGCTAATTCTCCCCCATCTCTGCTTGTCATGACACCATGTATTTCTGGTTTCACTGTCAATACAGCTGGTCATGTCTTCTGCTGCATAGGTTTGTTACAACAACATCTTGTATTTTTCATCAAGCATGCATATCCGCATTGATATTGGAGTCTATTTCTCCAAAACAGGAAATGTGACAATACCTCAATTCAGTTTCACACAGTCAGTACATGCAAAGATTACCAGACGTTGTACTACTAATCTTTTGATACATTAATTTAAAATGATCATTTAAACAATGAACAAATTTCAGAATTGCAAGATAAAAATAGGTCAGATTTCCTTATCACTGGAAACATTTTTTGAAATAACTCATGACCAGTGGGATAGACTTTCCTCAGAAACAATTGGCAATCTGCCTGAAATTGTGTACAATTGTGTGGATTGAGGAATTGCTTGGAGTCTGCACTATGTAGTTTTTCTTTGATAGGTTTTCATCTTGGACTCGAACCTTTTGACAAGATTGCCCTACGGTCAAACAATAGAGCCATTCATAAGTTCTTTTCTAACTATTAGGAGGTTGGTTCCAGGGTTGGGTTAGTGGTATTTGTCCAGATTTCCGTAGATGTGGTCCACTCTATTCTTGAAGGCCATGTGTTCTGAATTCTGAGATAGTGGGAGCTGCAGATGCTGGAGAATCTGAGATAACAAGGTGTAGAGCTGGATGAACACAGCAGGCTAAGCAGCATCAGGGGAGCAGGAAAGCTGACGTTTCGGACTATTTATTGGGTTGAGAAATTTCTCCTGAAAACTCTGTTTAATTCATTTATGGCTATTATTTATGATATCCAGATTTGGGCTGGTCAACAACAACTGATACATAACAGCCAGACTTCATGCTAAGAGCTAAGCTTGCCTCATGTCTAAGAAAACCACTTCTAAGCCTAGTTCTGAAAGAAACCTGGGCTGGATTTTCTGAGGGTGGCAATCTCATACAGAATGCTCCTGTGCCCCATTTTATGTGAAAGACAAAACAGTATTTCTGACAGAAAATTCTAATCAAGGCTCCTTCAGAAATGCAGAATCATTTGTCCATTCCATCAGGTCTCTCATATTGTCGAACAGTCTGGTAAGGAAAACTACACCTCCTTTTTCAGAGCTGCCAGTTGCTATACTTTGAAATTTGAAGTTCCAGCATCACAGGCAGCCACATGAAAAGCTTCTGTGAAAAAGTAAATGCATTAGATAAGTATGATGTTTGGGTGCCAGAAGGGTAGGGTGTCAAGTGTGTATGGGGTTAGGTGCCAAGAGGGTCATGGTAACTGGGCTCCCATGAGAAAGGTGTAGTATGCCAATGAGAGTTGAGTCCTGGGGAGGGGAAGTGTTGCTAGGGTTCCAAGGAGGTAGATTATAGCCTGCCAGGGATAGCATGCTGGTTGATTAGATCGTAAGCTGTCAGGTGAATAGGGTACCAAATAAGCTATGCACCAAGGCATAGTGATGGTATGGCATCCAGGTAAGTGACAGGGTAGATCAGTGTGTAGGGCATATTAGTCTGGTGGGAGGACAGAAGGATGGTATCTGGCCCAGACAGGGTCATGATCCAGCAATGGGCAGGAGTTTTAGGTCCAGCAGCAACAGAAGAGTAGTCAGGTCTGGCACTGGGTTTTGTTCTTGGACTCGGTGAGTGACTTGTCTTGAGTGGAGTTGGGGGAGAGGGGTTGTATCGGATTCTGAATGGGGAAGATCAGGTTGAGTCTGGTAAGGGAGTGGGTGGGATGTTCTGAAGAATAGTCACTTGACAAGAAATGTTAACTCTGCTTCTCTCTCCACAGATTCTGCCAATCTGTTGAGTTTCTCCAGCCATTTCTGTTTTTCTTTTAAAGTCTAACTTGGGCTGCACAACTATTTACTTAACTGCAGTGGAGCCCTTCAAATTCTTGGATTTTAAATTGATACTTTCAGGAGGTTCCAAATTCAGTGCAATTGTCCACTGGAATCCTTAATTTCTCAGGCAATTCCTTTAGAGTCTACTACAATGGAGATTCAACAGGGTCACCTTGCAAACCTCCCATCTACACTGCTCAAAAAAAATCTCTAGCCATTGGAATAACCAAGCCCTCATATTTGACTGAAAAGAGGACCATGTCTCCATATGCTAACCTCACGTTCTTTCAGCAGCTCCTACCTTGGCTGGCTGAACCCATCTGAACCTGAGAATTTACAGAAAAGAACCTTCACTGGTCATGAACTAACTGAATTCAGATATTAATGTGAATTAATGTCTGTATCACTTTTTCGAAGCTATTCTTGATTGTAAATGTTTTTCTTTCTTTTTCTTCTTTGTATGCTTTCTTGTGTGCATGCATTGTCGGAATCATCTGCTGGGTTTGAATGCCTGAATAAACCATACTTCTGATTACACCCTAAAGACAGCTTGTTGCAGCTTATTTTGACACTGGAATTCACAAAGAGCATTTGTGGGAAACATGCCACAGTGTGTTTCAAAGTGAGAAAAATAACTCTGCTTATGGACAGAAGGTGAGAGAAATGAAAGTATTCAACTTACTTCTGTTCCCTATCTACAACACAAGACTCAGATCAGTGGATGGGATAAGTTAGGGTAAAAAAGGTCATTCAAACAGTACGAAACAAAATCTTACACCAGTTGTCCAAGATGGCATTACGACAACCCACTGGCTTATTAAAATCAAGCCATTTTAAATGACATGTTTATTCAATAATGTTACCATTATTTCCAACCCGTGTACTCTCTTTATACCTGTACCATCTTTCCTGTACATCTCTGAAGTTTCTGCTGAAGGGAATGCTTGCTCCACAGTTAAAAAATGAAATTGCCATTGCCCCAAAGGTCTGTTCTCTCACTGTTCAGCATCATTCGTCGCTCCTCAGGTACTGAAGCAGTCTATGTTCAAATGCAACAAGGCCTGGAAAATATCCAGGCTTGGACTGAAAAATGGGAAGCGACATTCGCGCCACACAATTGCCAGGTTATGACCATCTCCAATAAGAGGCAATCTGATTAACCCCCACCCGCTCCCCCCCAACTTAATATTCAATAGCATTGCCATCAACATCACCCATTATCAACATCCTGGGGCTACCATTGACCAGAGACTCAACTAGACTCACCACATAAACACAACAGTCACAAGAGCAGGTCAGAAGCTAGGAATACTGCGGTGAATAACTCACCGACTGAATCCTCAAAATCAGTCCACCATCTACAAAGCACAAGTTAAGAATGTGATGGAGTAATCCCCTCATGCATGATGGGTGCCGCTCCAATAACATTCAAGAAGCTTGGCACTTTCCAGGATAGAGCAGCTCATTTGATTGGTACCACATCCACAAGCATCTATTCCCTCCACCAAAGAGGCTCAGCAGCAGCAGTGTGTAATATCTACAAGATGCACTGCAGAAACTGCATAATCCTCAGACTGCACCTTCCAGATCCACGAGCACTTCCATCTCAGACAAGGACTGCAAATACAGGAGATCACTACCACCTGCAAGTTCCCCTCCAAGCCACTTACCACCCTGACTTCGAAATGTATCGGTGTTCCTTCACTGCTGCTGGGTCAAGATCCTGGAATTCCCTCCCTCACGGTGCTGTGAGTCCAACTACAACACATGGACAGCAGTACTTCTGGAAGGTAGATCATAATGACCTTGGCTAGGGCAATTAGGGAAGTGTAATAAATGCTGGTCCAGCCAGTGATGCCCACATGAATATATTTTTTAAAAATGCAAAAACACAGCTGATGGTATGTTTAACCTGAGGGTCACTACACCTCAGGAGAGGCAGGTCCTTCATAAAAACAGTTCACTTTTTATGTCATAGTCAGACTGACTGAATACTCTCAAAACCTGGGGGATTGGATTTGCTAAGGCTACAAATGGGAAGTAGCTTCATTGCATTATAAAACAAAGCTCCATAGATGGGTCAGTGGCTAGAAATATTAACTCTGTTTTTCTCTCCAGAGATGCTGCTAGACCTGATGAGTTTCTCCAGCACTCCCTTCTTTTTGTATGCTTTGTTGCTTTGAGTATAGGAATTGAGAAGTCATATTGAGGTTGTACATGGCATTGGTGAGGTCTATTCTGGAATACTATGTCTGGTTCTGGTCACCCAGTTATAGGAAGAATATTATTAAGGTGGAGAGATTTTGGAAGAGATTTACCAGGATGTTGCTAGGTATGGAAGGTTTGACTCATAAAGAAAGGTTGGATAAGCTGGGGACTTTTTTTCATTGGAGCGTAGGGATACCCTGTGATACCCTCTTAGAAGTTTACAAAATAATGACAAGTATAGAGAGTTAATGGTAGTAGTCTTTGCCATAGGATAGGGGATTTCAAGATGACGGGTCACCTTTTTAAGGTGAGAGGAGAGTGATTTAAAAAAGACATGAGAGGCAAATTTCTTACACGGAGGGTGATTCACACGTGAAATGAACTTCCTGAGGAAGTGGTGGATGTGGGTACTATTACAATGCTTCAAAGATATTTGGATAAGTACATGAATAGGAAAGGTTTGGAGGGATACGGGCAGGGGCAGACAGGCGGGACTAGGTTACTTGGGATAATGTTTGGCATGGATTGGTTCACTGAAGGATCTCTTCCTGTGCTGTGTGTGAGTATTTTCATGCTGCCAAATTAAAAACAGAGTTATTGAATATTTTTAAGACAGAGGTAGATGGATTCTTGTTGGACAAAGGAATCAAGGGCTATTAGGTTAGTTGGGAAAGTGGAAGTCAAAACGTAAACAGATCAACCAACGTTCTTATGGATTGGTAGAGCAGGTTAAAGGGATCGGATGGTTTAACTGTGCTCCTAATTGTGTGTTTTGAAAAGCAGAGCTCGGCTTCATATATACTCTCCCCTAGACTAGCAATTACTCCCAACTGGTTAGACTTAAATTTAAGAACAAAGAATGATACAGCACAGGAACAGGTCCTTCGGTCCTCCAAGCCCATGCTGACACATTTTGCCCTTCCATACTAAAACTGTCTTCACTTACAAGATCCCTCTATTCCCTTCCTATTCATGTACTCATCCAGGTACTTCTTCAATGCTACTACGGTATCTGCTTCTGGCAATGTGCTCCAGGCACTCATCACCCTTTGGGTGAAAAGCTTGCTTCATACATCTCTTTTAAACATCCACCAACCCCGCACCTTGAACCTGTGTCCCCTAGTAATTGACCCTTATCCCTCAAAAATGTCTCATATTTTTCACTCTATCCATACCATTTACAATCTTAGAAACTTCTTTCACGTCACCCCTCAACTTCTTGCGCTTCAGTGAAAACAAAACTAGTCTATCCAACCTTTCTTCATAGCTAAACTCCCCCATACCAGGTAACAGCCTGGTAAACCTTTGCTGTACTCTATCCAATGCATTCACATCCTTCTGATAGTGTGGTGACCAGAACTGTATGCAATACGATCTGTTCATCGTCAGTTGCTAGAAATCTAGCAGTATATTTCATTTAGGTTTAAATCAACTGTCCCATGACTAAAAGCACACAACCCCAAATGTAAATTTATATGGTGTCTTAGACTATATGTTACTAATATTTAATAGACCTAAAGTAGTTACACACTAATTATAATCTACAGTATAGACAGATGCATATTGGCTTTTTAAGTATTTGTATTCTTAAAAATATAAATATCAAAACATTGGATTGTTGCCAGTTTCTGACTTCTCTCTGGATACAGGTTATTACTGTACACAAGAAGTTAGATAATTTCATGATTAGCAAAGTTTTAAAGTTCTAAACCAGCAACTAAGCTGCTACAGCATGAACATAGGAATGACAGCAGGGCAAACAGCCTCTTAAGTTTGCTTTGCCATTCAGTAACATTGTGCTTAATTTGTACATCAACTTTTATTTACCTGTCTCCCAAGCATATCTCTTCGTAGTCTTACCTCACATAAATTTATAAAGTTCAGTCTTGAAATTTCCAATTGATTAATTTGACCTTTTGGAGAAGAGAATTCAGGACTTCCCCAATTCTTTGTGCAATAGAGTCCTTTCTGATTTCACTTCTAAATGATTTGGCTCTAATTTTAACATTATGCCCTCTTGTTCTGGATTCTACATTTCACTAGAGGAGACTTGACATCACAAATGCTCCCAGATGTGGCCTGAACAAAGCTCCATACAATTTAAGCTCATATTTAAATTTCAACCCCACTCCATGCCCAATGAGAAAATTATAAATATTCAATTCACCTTTGTTTTATTACTTTCCCTTGCCCACTCATGTGTAATGATTTTATGCATCCTAACAAACTGTAATTTGTAGGGTTGGATATTTATCCCTGTGTTCTTTCATCCAAATTATTAAAATTGATTAATATTATTATTTTATTGCAGTGTATTAATGTATCGATAATATGAAAAACCAAGGTCCCAGTACAGAACCCTTGGGAACATCATTTGGCACATTTCACCAAGAGAATGCTCACTCTATCTCCATGCTGTGGCTTGCATTTCAGTCAATAACTAGCGCACTTCATAAGGTTACCACTAAATCTATGCAGTCTAACTTTTGCCAATAATTGCTTATGCACAACCCCATCATAGTATATTTTTCAAATGTTGTTTTCAATGATTTTAAAGTTATTTGCAGGTGGTGAATTGACTTGTTCATTAAGAATACTTTTTTTGTAATAAGAGATGCCGGAGAATCCGAGGCCTGAAAGCCTAGGCCTGAAACATCAGCCTTCCTGCTCCTTTGATGCTGCTTGGCCTGTTGTGTTCATGTAGCTCTACACCATTTTTTTGTAATAAATTCATTTTCCGTTGTATTAACCAACTAAACTGAGTTCTCACTCTTAACCATATTAATATATCAGATTTTAAAAGCTAAATTGTTAAAGCAAATGTCTGATTACCTACTGTTTATGTTGGTTCATGGCAGATTTTACTTTTGGTGATGTGCAAATGACTTTAAGTGGGGGGGTGCAGTGCTGATAGAGAAATGCAATGCTCAAAACTAGTGGAAGTTTTGGTGCAATTTGGGCCTGGATTGCTAATCATGCTCAATGCAAAATCTCTACCATTTCAATTACATTCACATACTTAATAGAACATAGAACATAGAACATAGAACAGTACAGCACAGAACAGGCCCTTCAGCCCACAATGTTGTGCCAACCATTGATCCTCATGTATGCACCCTCAAATTTCTGTGACCATATACATGTCCAGCAGTCTCTTAAATGACCCCAATGACCTTGCTTCCACAACTGCTGCTGGCAACGCATTCCATGCTCTCACAACTCTCTGCGTAAAGAACCTGCCTCTGACATCCCCTCTATACTTTCCACCAACCAGCTTAAAACTATGACCCCTCGTGCTAGCCATTTCTGCCCTGGGAAATAGTCTCTGGCTATCAACTCTATCTATGCCTCTCATTATCTTATATACCTCAATTAGGTCCCCTCTCCTCCTCCTTTTCTCCAATGAAAAGAGACCGAGCTCAGTCAACCTCTCTTCATAAGATAAGCCCTCCAGTCCAGGCAGCATCCTGGTAAACCTCCTCTGAACCCTCTCCAAAGCATCCACATCTTTCCTATAATAGGGCGCCCAGAACTGGACGCAGTATTCCAAGTGCGGTCTAACCAAAGTTTTATAGTTTTATACATCTGGATGTAGGTATGAGAAGTTAAACCACATGAAATATAGTATGGCTTTCAATTCCTGTTCAGTGAAACGCTAATTTCTTTTTCTTAAATATCGTAATACTGATTATATATCACTATAATTTATTATCT
This sequence comes from Stegostoma tigrinum, assembly GCF_030684315.1. Classification (NCBI taxonomy): domain Eukaryota; kingdom Metazoa; phylum Chordata; class Chondrichthyes; order Orectolobiformes; family Stegostomatidae; genus Stegostoma; species Stegostoma tigrinum. Next base: position 27,855,917 of record NC_081363.1, read on the forward strand.
GTCCACGATCTTGAAGCTTTCGATTTATAACGGAAACAAAGCCAGTCAAGACTGGCATTTGGATTATATACTTTGGAGTATATAAGGAGAAGCAATTTACAATAGATTTATAGATTTTATTATTGATTGAGCAGTTTCAGTTTGTTTTCACATGTTCTTGTGAAAATAATCTTAAATTAAGAGATGGTAGAGTGCTTTATTTTAGGAGGCATGCACTGGTTACACGTTTTACTCATAATTAGCCATCGTCCACAAAGGCATCTCTCTTCATTTGCAATACATTTGGTTACATGTAGCTTGAGGCACCATTCTGCATGCATGAGGCATGGCAAGGAGGCAAATACCATAGCTGGTACACTGATAAAGCCCCGCACTGGCATTATTCTGCATTACACTCTAACCATCCAACCTAACCAAACTCGACTAACGCAACTCATTTTGGGAATGAAGTTGTCTTTTTTTCCAATTTTGATGCACAAGATACATAGTTCTCATCTGAAACATCTTTATCCAATACCTGGCGCAGATATTGTAGAAATTAGTAGGATGAACTATTAACAAGGTATATTTTAAAGTTGTCGGAAACAAGCCTTTCCACTTCCCAGCTAATTAGACACTAAGTTACAATGCTACTACATATCTTTACAGTTCTTTTCCTTCTAATTTGTCTTAAATTTGCCATTATGAGGTAGCATCTCTGCCTCTGGGCAAGAAGCTCCGAGTTCATATCCAAATGACCGCAATGTAAGGTGCCTTCATGACACAGCTGAACAGGTGCATTATCAACCTGAAAACCTTAGGAAGAAGGTCTTAGGTTACAGGAGGATATAGATGGATTGGTCAATTGTGCAGATCAGTGACAGATGGTATTTAAACCTCATAAATATAAGGTGATTCACTTTTGAAGAAGTAAGAAGACAAGGGTGTACTTGATGAATAGCAGGCCTTTAGGAAGCTCAGAAAAGCAGAGGAATCTTGGGGTGCTTGTACACAGATCCCTGAAGATGGCAGGACAAGTTAAAAGGTAAGTTAAGAAGGTATATGGGACAATATACCATACCATACTGTACTATGCTTTGAAGGGTCAATAACAAGGGGCATAGTGTTAAAGTGAAAAGCAGAAGGTTTACAGGGAATATATGAAAGAACCTTTTCATCCGCAAGGTGGTGGGCATCTGGAATGCACTGCCGGAGAGGTTATTGAGGCAGGAAACCTCATTAAGTATTTAAAAGAGCATTTGAAATGTCATAACATCCAAAGCTCTGTGCCTAGGGCTAGAAAGAGGCACCAGTATAGATTTAGAGTAGTTTTTGTTAGTGCAGACTCCATGGGCTGAAGGGCATCTTCTGTACTCTGTGAGCTTCCAATATGCCAGTGGCAAGCGGTAAGAATGGGAGTGTTGCCTGGACAGTGAGAACCATGTGGCAGCTGTAACACGTCAGTCTCCCTGTGTTCCAGATGTCCACACCTCAGTTATTGACACAGACTGTACTCTCTGGTAAGATTTCTCATCATTTCAAGGGATTGCCAGTTTCTGCAAGTTTCTCATTACAAAGGTATATTCAAAATGGTGGTTAAAAAGCATGAGTTCAGGTACTTAGAAACATTACTCAAGGTATGAAACTTTGACTAGAGTAGTTGAAATTGTGACCCACTTTTAAGAATTTAATTCTTAACAATTTGAACTAACACACTCAATGGGGAACTAATGGGATCAGATCAGTTGGTTTTATGTCCAGCTGATCTTATTTGCTACATAGTTGAGGCCTGAGAAATTATGGGCTGAACAGTCCTTTTTTGGTCAACTCCAAGTTGTATCAAATATTTTGTAGTGTTTGTCATTGTGAGGCCAAACAAGTTCTCTCGTTGTATCTTAAAAGTGTCTCATTGATTGTCTACCCTTTCCCTCCGGTGACCATTCCTTTTGATATATGCCCCATCCTACTGCAAGCCTTTTCCAAGACAACTGTCCACTCAGTGGTGTCTGCCCAAAGACCAGCATGCCTTGCAACTGTTCCATCTTTAAAGCATGATAGTGCACCTGAACAAGTACTGGCATTCTGAATCTGCCCTGCTTGTTGATGGACGTAACACAAAATGTCAGAGAAAAAGAAGATGGCACCATGATTCAAACTCAGGGACATGGAGGTCTTGGTTGACATGCTGGTGCAGAGGAGGGTCACCCTCTTCCCAAATACTATCAGACGAGACTGCACCACTAGATTTTGCCATCCCTTAGCCTTAAATTAAGACTTCTCATTCTAGATTACCCCACAAGGGGAAATATCCTCCCTTTGTTAATTACCTTTAGCATTTTGTACACCTCAAGTAGATCTCCTTGCATGCTTCTAAACCCTCATAAACTTTTCAATCTCTCCACAAAAGAAAAGGCTTCGTCACTGGAATAAACTGTTTCTGAACTGGTTCCAATACAATTACATCCTTCCTCAAGTAAGGAGACCTGTAGTACTCCAGGTGCTGTCTCATTAATACCTTCAACAATTGCAACAACACTTCACTGCTTTTATCCTTTATTTATTAAGCAATAAATGTGAACATTTCATTGGCCATCCTTATTACCCGCTGTGCTGGCATTCTAGCTTTCTGTGAATTGTGCAAGAGGATCCCAGATCCCTCTGGACTGAAACTTTTGGAAGTTTCTCTCCATTTAGATAATAAATTGTCTTTTTATACTTCTGGCCAAAATGAATAACTTCACACTTATCGATGTTAATCTCCATCTGCCAAATCTTGAGCTATTCGTCAAACCTATCTATATTTGTTTGTAATTTTCTGCTTCAACATTGCAAATTTCTTTCTCACCTATTCTAGTGTCGTTTGCAAATTTGGCTACAGTATACTCAATCCCTGCATCCAAAGCTGTAGTATAGATAGTAAATAGTCCCAGTCGAGGACTGAAACCTGCGGCAGTTCACTGGTTAAATCTTGCCAAACAGAAGAAGACCTATTTGTTCCAACCCTCTGCTTTCTGTTGGCTAGCCAATACTCTACCTCAGCTAATAAATTACCCCAACACCTCAGCTAATAAGTTACCATTACCTAATGTGATCTTACCTTGTGTATTAATCTTTGGTGCGGTACCTTTCAAATGCCTCTAGATGTCCAGCTATGCCACATCTACAGGGACCTGGAGGTCTTGGATGAGGGTTGATACAAAGTATCACTTGAAGAACTCTAGCAAATGATTCACCCTTCATGAAGCCATGTAGACACTGATGAATTGTGTTTTGACTTGCCAAAAGTCCCTTTACCGCTTCCTTTATAATGGATTTTAACAATTTCCTAATGACATTCGTTAAATTAATCATTTACTACTTTGTGTCCCCCTATTTTGAATAAGCGTGTTGCATTAGCAATTTTCCCATCCAGTAGAACCCTTCCAGAATCCAGTATATTTTGGAATATTATAGCCTCTGCACCTACTACCTTAGCTGCTACTTCCTTAATATGTGGTCAAAAAGCAAGAGTTCGGGTACTTAGAAACATTACTCAAGGCATGAAACTTTGACTAGAGTAGTTGAAATTGTGAACCACTTGTGTCTGTTTCTTTTGATATATGCTTCATTGAAGACCCTAGGATATGGAGCATTAGGCCCTGGAGAGTTGTCTGCCTTTATCCCAATATTTTGTTCTGTAACTTTTCTCTACTGATGACAATTGTTTTAAATTCTTTCTTTTCCAAAATCTCTGCATTCCCTATTATTATCGACATAGTTTTAGTGTACTCCACTATGAAAGCTGAGGCAAGATGTTTATTTTGTGTCTCTGCCATTGCGGTGTTTCCCATTATTAACTCCCCAGGCTTTCACATACCACATGGCCATTTCACCCATTCCTTCATTTTTCTCATTGCAGGAGAAAACAACTCATAACAGGGCAGGGAGAGACTAGACAGGTGAATGTGAGCCAAATACCAGATTCCTCACCCACTATGAGGAAAGAGTTACGGCACTCACAGTGCTGAAATCTCCGTGCCCCATCAAACAAATAAGTACCATTCTGCTCGTCCCATTAACTTTCAACATTAGATGTCACTCTTAACCAATGGCTGCAACATCTTCTGTCTCTTTTGTCTTGAAGGCCCCGCAAGCCAACTTTACCCTCAGTGTCAATATGCCTGGCTCCACCAGAAACTCTATCCTTGATATCAAAGGACAACAGTAAACAGACCATCTAGACAGAAGCATGTTGAGGTCAACCCAACAAAGCTCCTGGGCCAACATCCTGTACCTCAGAAAAGACACCCTCCACTGCACCAGGGAGAGGACCTAAAGTAGTGGAAATGTGAGAATGAAGAAAACACATCAAAGGCATTTTGATGGTATGGGTAAAGAAGGCTATCTTGTTATTCAAAAAATATACATAAATGTTATTGACTGTAACTTTCATGCATCAGCTTCTGATGCTCTCTGTGTAGGTCCTTAATACATTGTAACACCATCCTGCATCAACTTGTGGCCAAACAAGAGGCTTTGCAGACTGTGGTTTGTCCTCAGAGCTGATAGCATCAGCTACAAAGAGGAGAGAATTAATGTGTACGCATGGCTTCCTGTCCTGTAGGCACCTTTGGCCTTCCTGGCTGATGATACCTAATATTCGGATCCTTTTGTATGCTGAGGGGAGTAAGGCGTCTCAGTGGTTAGCACTGCTGCTTAGCAGCACCAGGGACCTGGGTTCAATTCCAGTGTCAGGTGACTGTCTGTGTGAATTTTTCACATTCTCCCCTTGTCAGTGTGGTTTCCTCCTGCAGTCCAAAGATGTACAGGTTAGGTGGATTGGCTGTGCTAAATTGCCCATAGTGTCTAGGGTGGAAAATGCAGGGATAAGATATAGGGTGAGTCTGGATGGGGTGTTCTTTGCAGGGTTATTGTGGGTTCAATGGGCTGAATGGTCTGCATCCATGCTGCAAGCATTTTTAAAAAAGGGTAAAAATGTGAAAGAGTTGTTCAGCAGTGAATATGCTAAGGACATGCCATCTTCAGACTGGGTAAACTGTGCAGAGTGGCCAGAGATTGTGCATTCTACAGGCCTGTGCATGAGATATTTCAGGGACACATGACCCAAGGAGTTCCCATTTAAAAGCACTCTGAATGTTGTGTGCTTCAGCCCCTCCCATACAGATTGAGTCACTTATCCCACTCACTCTGTGTAAGTCATTGCTATTTTCCTTTCTCCATTGATGTTTAGCACAATGGAAGGTGAGAGTGAGTGCTCCTCCTCCAGTGGTTCCCAGACTGGCCAAGAATAAGCTACGTTTACTCCCCCTGGTGTGTCGGAGGCTGAGGGGTGACTTTATAGAGGATTATAAAGTCATGAGGGGCATGGATAGGGTGAATAGCCAAGGTCTTTTTCCTAGGGCAGGGGAGTCCAAAATTAGAGGGCACAGGTTTAAGGTCAGAGGGGCAAGACTTAAAAGGGACCTAAGAGGCCATTGTTTCACACAGAGGGTGGTGCATGTGTGAAATGAGCTGCCAGAGGAAGTATTGTGGCTGGTACAATGACAACATTTAAAAGTCATCTGGATGGTTACATAATAGAAAAGGTTTAGAGGGACATGGGACAAATGCTAACAAATAGGACTAGATTAATTTAGGATACCTGGTCAGCATGGATGAGTTGGACAAAAGGGTCTGCTTCTATGCTTACATCTCGATGACTCTATGGCTGTTTAGCCTTTGCTCATCACTCCATGCCATGGAGCATTCTATTGAATTGTAGTGAACCTCCCTAGTGACCTATCTGTCAGCCTGATCAGAATCACACTTCGCCAACCCCAACCAAGTCAACCCGATCAGAATCACACCTCCCCCCACAAGTCAACTCAATCAGAATCAGACTTTATCCCCCCAAGTAAACCCAATCAGAACCAAACGTTAGCCCCCAAGTCAACTCGATCAGAGGTCACACTCCCTCCCCCAAGTCAACTCGATCAGAATCACACCTCCTCCCCTGGCAAGTCAACTCGATCAGAATCACACTTTCCCCTAAGTCCCCGCCTAATATTCTCCAACACGGACCTATTCTTCACACTCAGATTCAGGCATACAGGTGAACATGTCTGGGCCAGGGTGCTCCTGACGGGATGACCGTCCCTTCTCTCATTAAAACCTACCCAACCAGAATTTATACCCACGTCTCCTTTGACATATATGGCTCACTTTGCCTCCCCATTCACTAATGGCACAGCACTGTTGTCCAGAGCCTGCAGCACTCATTCCTGAATACTAAACTGCTGCTATTCCAACCCCTCCCACACACCCCCATTCCTCTTCCCCTCCCCTCTTGGTTTCTGAAGACAAATCCAAAGGACGGACTGTGGCTCAACCCTTTGACCAACATGAGCAGACAAGGTGTGCCAAGATTCCTGACTCACCATATGTCTGTGTATTTGCTAGTACATGGTGCAGGTGATTGATGGAGTACGTCATACTTAGCAAAATCTGTGCCCTGTAGACGGAGGACGAGCTCAACCTGAGTAGCTGAAAGGCAAACCTCCTGTGGAGTGACTATACTAATTGAGACAAAGCAGCAAGGCAAGGCAGTGACACTGTGAACAAGCAGGTAGTTAAGTGAGAACTCAGAGACCAAGTGGGCAACCGTGAGATGCAACTACTCCGACCCATGAGCTGGGTCCCTGTACCTGTGTACAAAGCGTCTCCTTTGCAATCTTTCAATGCAAATTGCTGATGTGAGGGGTAATGCAAGTCTGTGCTTACAAATCACACTCAGATAGTTGATATTGTCTTACAGATGTCAAGTATCAATGTCCACAGAGGAGGAACGGTGTGCGTGTATCTTGCTCTGGCTTGCTGTTCGGCCTCAAGTAATGTAGAGGTGCAAGTTATGAGCTGAATCTGCCAGGTACCCACCCAGGTCCTTTTTGAGTTTTCCCAACATTGAGTTTGATTGGCAAGTTTGGTAAGCTGGGACTTGTGAATATTAATAAGACAAGTTTTGTTTCGTGAGATTCTCACCATGCCACTAGTGAAAAGTATAAAGGATGGATCAAGAAGATTTTGTCATCCAGGTGGGTCTCACTGCAACCATTGCCCAAGTCTGGCACACATCTCACCAGAGCCCACATCACTCAGAGCTCTGTAAGAGACCAAGCCCACTTTCAAGTTTCTTGAATGTGAAAGTGCGTCAGAGGATTGGAGGGGCCAGTGTTTGCTCATTTCAAAGGGGAGGCAAACTTATTCTAGGTAGTAGAGCAAGCTAGTTTAACATTGCTGGTGAGACAAATATTATGAACTTTAATTAAAGCAGAAAGTTTTCAACATCTGAATGAAGAAAACATAATTTTGAGGAACCAGGTGGAAATTTCAAATCAAAGGATTATACAAGACTAATCTGATAGCATTCTTTGGGGAGTAATAAATGTCTGTGTGTGTGTGTAGGGTGAGGGTGATTGGTGAGGATAGTAAGTGACGGCTAACATTCCTCAAGATCATAGCTGATCAGCCCAGGCCTCAACTCCGCTTTCATGCCAGATCCTCATCGCCTTCATCTCCCCAGTATTTCAAAAATTTATCTCCCATCTCTTTTAATACTTTCAGCGATCTAGCCTCCATAACTCTCTGTGGTAGAGTATTCCAGAGGTTCATAACCTTCAGGGAGAAGAAATTCTTTCACACCCCAGTTTTAATTGGGTGCCCCTTACTCTTTAACTATGCCCCTTAGTTTGCCCCTTAGCGGAAACATCTTCTCAACATCCATTCTGTTGGAGTCTTGCATGTAATAATGAGATCACACCTCATTTTTTCTGAACTCTCACAAATGAAATCCCAAGCTGTTCAATCACTGTTGGGTAAGTTAGCCTGTTGCTCTGAGGAATCAGCCGAGTGAATTGCTTTTGAACTGCCTCCAATGCATGGATATCTTTCCTTAAATATAAGGACCAAACTGGACCTGGTATTCCAGGTGCCGAGCTGAGGCCATACGTGGCCATTCATTGCCCACATTTAAAAGGCTGAACTTGTGGTGAGCACAACTGACATGTTCAAAAGGCTCTTATAGCACAGAGTTAGGGTTCCTATCTCTGAGCTAGGTAAGGTCAGGTTCAAGCCCCACCTGTCCCAAAAGGGTGCAATAGCATCTCGGAACAGGTAGATTAGGAAAATATTTACAATTCACTTCTGTTTCCATAAAAATTTGACTTAACAATGTGGAATTTGGACTTCACTTTAAAAAGGGGTTGAAGATTCCCAGTTTCAGAGGACATCCCATGTGCCAGAATTACGTGTGGGAAAAATTCAAGGCCACGCAGCTTTCAAGTGACATTTGGGTGTCTAGGACATCAAGCCACTTGTTGATGCTAATGAATAGTCCACATTTGTTTTGGCATGGAGGGAGGGAATGAAGGTTATGAGAATACAACAGGAAAGTGGAGTTGAGGATTCTCAGACCAGCCACAATCTCATTGAACCGCAAAGCAAACTCAATGAGCTGAATGGTCTACTTCTGCTGCTACATCTTATTTTACTTAAGTAACCTTCCACAAATGAAGTGGGCATCAGGTTTTGCTGGATGCCCTATGGTCTATCATGTGCTCCTCAAGTGCTTCCCTTTAGACTCTGCTGACCATGATCCAGCTTCCATATGTTCTTGTGCCCCTGCCTCTTCCGAACCTGCCCAAGGGCACAGCCAGCAAGCCAAATGACACAAGATGTAATTCTCTTGCCTCTGTAGGTGTAACATATAACAGCAGCTCACCTCTCTGTTCAAGTGGACAGAGTCTGAGACCAGATCAATTTCTACCCCAACTAGAAGCAGATACTAAAATTGCAAGCATTCAGTCACCACACTGGTTGACAATATCACAGTGCATAATGCAATGATATAAGAGAGTAGGAAAATAAACTAAATGTGAAAAATAACTAAAATTGCATATTTACCATAAATCCTGAAACTGTGTATCCCCTAGCACTGTGCATCCTAAAATATCACAACATAATTCCCATGAAACTGATATTGGATATCAAAGCTACTTCTGTGATTGAAGAGGAAAAATAAGCAAGCTTGACACAACTCCATAAATCATTTGCTCAATATGTTATTAAACTAAGGTAAAGGGCTTTATTGTCAAGGCAAGCAAATATTCACATACATAAACAGTTTGCCAAGTGCTATCAATATGTGCAGTGTGTCAAACAGCAGCACCAACTTACATTTAAACAACGCTTCAGTATTCCAAAATGTTCCACAAAAGTTAGCTGATATTGTTAACAGTTCCCATGTTCCTGAAGTACTGCCCCGTGCTTTAATTGTGCAGTTATCACCCTTCCACTTTTGTTTAATCTTAAACCTGTTACCCTTGCAAACTGTCATTTAAAAGCAAAGGACCCTTTTGTCTCCAAAATTCTTAATATTTTTGTTGCCTCTCTAGGCTGTGCCCACTTTCCTTACATTCCATTTAATTGGGTAGGGAAGCAAAGTGAGATCATGGCTGATCATCTGCCGCAGTACCATTTTCCTCCATATCCCATGATGTCATTATCCATAAGACCATAAGACATAGGAGCAGAAATTAAGCCATTCTGCCCATTGAGTCTGCTCCACCATTCAATCATGACTGATAAGTTCTTCAAACCCATTTTCCTGCTTTCCCGCTGTAACCCTTGATGCCCTTGAAAATCAAGAACCTATCTATCTCAGTCTTAAATGTACTCAATGACCCAGCCTCCATAGCCTGCAGTGGCAGTGAATTTCATAGGTTCACCGCTCCATGGCTGAAGACGTTTCTCCATATCTCCGTTCTAAAAGGTCCTCCCTTTACTCTAAGGCTGTGCGCTCAGGTCTTAGTCTCTCCTACCAATGGACACATCTTCCCAACATCCACTCTGTCCAGGCCATTCAGTATTTTGTAAGTTTCAATTAGATCCCCCCTCATCCTTCTAAACTCCAATGAGTATAGACCCAGGGTCCACAAACGTTCCTCATATGTTAAGCTTTCCAAATCTGAGACCATTCTTGTGAACCTCCTCTGAACCCACTCCAGGGCGTACATCCTTCCTGAGATATGGCGCCCAAAACTGCACGCAATACTCTCAGTGTGACCTGACTAGAGCCTTATATAGCCTCAGTAGTACATCCCTCTTTTATATTCAAGTCCTCTCAAAATAAATGCCAACATTGCATTTGCCTTCTTGACTACTGACTCAACCTACAAGTTTACCCTGAGAGAATCCTCGACTAGAACTCCCAAGATCCAGAAATCTATCAATTATCGTCTTGAAATTGCTCAATAGCTGAGCATCCTTCGCCTCTGGGGTAAGAAATTCTTCCTCATTTTAATTTTAAATGGCCTGTTTCTTACATCCCCTAGTTTGAGCTTCACCATCCAAGTAACCTCACACTTATTCACAATATATTTCATTTTCCATGTTCCAACACATTCACTTAGTCCACCCAAATGCTCTTGACGTCTCCTTGGATCCTCCTTACAACTTACCTTCCCTTCCACCTTTGTGTTGCCTGCAAATATGTGGCATTACTGGGCTAGTAATCCAGAGGCCAGGATTGAAGACAAATAGTCAAACCCCAGCATGATGGCTGAACAAATATGAGTTCAGTTGATGAAATAAATCTGGAATAAAAAGTTAGCCTCAATAGTGTTGGCAATTTGTTGACTGAATTATTTTAAAGCCTATGAATGGATTATATGTGTAGTAAGGGATATATTACACCCTAATTCATCCTGGCCTCTACATAATTCCAGTTGACAATTAGTTGCCTTTCATACAGCCTGGTAAATCATTTGGATGTATCAAACCTATATGGAAAAATAAGAATAAAATTAGATGGGCCACTCCTGTCAATGAAGGCACATCCATCTCATTCCACATTGCAAAGTTTTCTTCAAACATTTGCAAAAAGGGAAAAAGAGTAGGCCATTCAGCCTTTGAGACTGCTCCACCATTCAATAAGATCTGATTTGAACCTCCAACCCATACTCCTGCGTATCACGTGTGACGTGTTCTTGTATGTGCTGAGGAACTTGAGTCACTGTCCTAGTGACCCCTCCCCTTCTGAGAGTTTTAAGGCCTACTTCACGCATTGAACAAATTGCTCCCCCTGGTTGGTTGTTGCAGGGTGGTACAGTGCCGATCTCACATGTCTGACCCCATGATTTTCCAGGGACTCCTTGAACTCTGGTGCCACAGTCTGTACACCATTGTCACTCACAACTTGTTCGGGGTTCCCAGACATAGTTCTCTCCTTGTTAGGAGCTTTCATTGGATGGCTTCTTGTCAGAGGCCAGAAATCAAATATTCTCAAAGCACCTTGGAGGAACTCTCTGAATTCGCAATTTTCCACTAACCTCTTAAAATTGGGTGATTGAATGTCCTCTGTGCTATACCCGTTCGTAAAAACGGAAACATCCTGTGATCAACAGCTGCTTGGGTATAAAATAATTTCCTATCATCGGTACAATGGTGTTGTGTCCCATGAGAGACACTCCCATGTCGGCCCCTCCATCACTGACTGTGCTAGTGTACAGCTCCTTGCTAGTTTCGCCTGCTGCCCAAAACCCTCGTAACCACTCTCACAATCACTCTGATATCTCCCAGGTAAGCTTCGTCAGCCTTCAGCCTGACTGCCATTCCTGGCCCACTCCCAGGTGAGCACCTTCTTCTCTAGCATCGACCCTGGCCTGTGTCCCCTTTGTGACCACTTCCCTCGATGTTGCTTCATTACACCATTTACAAAGTCCGGGTAACATCTCCTCTGGACAAAGAGAGAGGCATTTACGTGCAGTCCGTAGGCCAGTTCCCACTCTCATCGCCAGTTGTAATTTTGGTGTTTCCTTTGGAACCAGGAATTATGCACAAGATAAGATCAATGGTAAATCTGAACAGGAACAGTTTATTGACAATGCTCACACCTCCACAACCTCTTCTAGACTGGATCCAAACTCCGCCCTGCCAGGTCACCTGACCAGCTCTCCCAAAGGGGCAGCACTCCCAGCAATATGCATACCAGTAGTGACCCTGGGAGCACTCAATGTTTATTCTGGATACCATGACACAGGCCGCGGTCGATGCTGGAGAAGAAGGTGCTCACCTGGGAGTGGGCCAGGAATGGTAGTCAGGCTGAAGAAGTGTACCTGGGAGATATCAGAGATTTCATGAGAGTGGTTACGAGGATGTTAGGCAGCAGGCGAAACTAGCAAGGAGCTGTACACTAGCACAGTCGGTGATGGAGGGGCCGACATGGGAGTGTCTCTCATGGGACACAACACCATTGTACCGATGATAGGAAATTATTTTATACCCAAGCCGCTGATGATCACAGGATATTTCCGTTTTTACAAACGGGTACAGCACAGAGGAGAGCCAATCACCCAATTTGGCAATAGGTCAAAAATCCTGATCATTACTAACTATTGCCCTCCTTCAACTAATGAATCACTTAGAGTAGCAAGGCCACAATGTATGTTCCATAAAATGCCTTCAAAGTTCATTAACGTGCTAGCACATTAATTACTGAGCTGACTTCTGAAATATATATCTGCCAGACTGGGCCTGTGGCAGGTGCTGGAAGAATCAACATGAGAAAAGTACCCACTAGATCATGGCCTCACTAAATGTACTTGTTCCGTTATTTCCAGAACCAACCCTCCATATAGCTAACCATTCAGGTACAATTGGAACACTGGCATTTGCCATGCTTAGCTCTTGTAAAAACCTAAGTCCACAAGAACCTTGCAGGTCCAGGGTCATATCATCAGCCCACTCTTGCCTTCAAATCTATCCATGTCTTGAACCTCCCTATCTCTTTCATCTTCTACAATCCTGTGTCCTTCTGAGATGTCTGTGCCCCTCTGATGCTGGCTTCTTAGCCATTGCTGATTTTGTTTTGCTCCATCACTGACCGCCAAAACTTCAGCTTTGCCCTAAACTCTAGAATGTATTCCCTACATCTCGCTGCCTCTCAACATCGTTTTCATCCTTTAAGATGTCTCTTAAAATCTATCTTCCAGCTAAGTTTCTGCGCACTCACCTTATTCGCTCCTTATGTAGTTTAGCAACAAAATTTCTTTGGGAATGTTTCTTCAGAACAGCTTGTGCTGGTTTACTATGTTAAATATGCTCTGCAACTGCACATTTTTAATGTTAGGTGGGGTAGTGGGGAATTTATAGAATGCAAAGTAAAGAAATGGTGCAGGGAGAATTCAGTAGTTGTTCAACTACCATAGCAATGCGACAAAAGTACACTCTTCGTAAAAAGGGAGCAAAGGAAGAGGTGCATGCCCTTGGAATAAGAGAGATGTTGCAATGTGCCCTTGTAATTGTATGTTGAATGATGTGTAACAGAGAACAGAGATTTTCTGTAAGTCCTGGAAAGATGGAAGGAGGTTTGACTGCTGCAGTAGGTGGAAGATGAGAAGCAGTATTCATCTGTGCTGCTTCTTTGAGGTCACTGAATCTCTTCCTACTGAAACTCAGTCCTGGGTGTCATGTAATTGGTATTGATTCTACAGTTCTGCACCAAAGTAGCACTGGGGAATCTCCTATGGACGCACTCAACAATCTCGTTTTTATGACCTCCTCCACAAGGACATTCAGGAAAATCTTTGGGATTTTCTTCATAATCACTAATCAGTAATCCCTGCTAAAGCTACAAGAAGTAAATTTTCACCTTTGCTACATTGGTAGTAGTCTAGCAGAGCAAACCGCCTGCCAATTAAATAACCCAGCCAATTTACTTTCCATTTATTCACTCTTTAATTTTTAAAGCAATTCTAAATTTCATTCCAACAATTTTCACTCGTATGCACCCGGGCCTGTGCACAGCAATGATGATCTAATCACAAGGTATTTCTTACAAACAGCTTAATTCATTTTAGGTGAGCTTTGCATTTGTTTTTAACAGTTTGTGCAAATTACACCGCAGTATCAGCACAAAAGGAAAAGATTCTCCCTCAGGCTTAACAGAAAATCTATTGCCTTTGTTCACTCAGAACAGGAAGCAAACATTACCTCCATTCTGAACTATCCCTGACAAACAGCACGATATCAATTTGGTTAGTTATCAAGTTTGAAACTGCCAGTAAAAAGTATTCAGTTGTGCCTCATAAGCTCTTTTGATGGTTAATTAAAATGCAACTTAATGAGAACATTTCAGCGATAAGTTCATTCTTTGCAGATGTTAAATGAAAATAACGAGATTTGGGGTGAACGAGGGAGTTAATGACCTCCCACTGCTGAAACACACAAACTTAGCAGAACTTTCTTCATTATGTGTAATTCATTATGCCCCCAGTGAGACATTTTCATCTTATATAGAGTTCCTAGCTGCATCTGGGTAAACAAAGCCCCACTGAGTTCTTACCTACTACAGCCTAAACTGAATATATTTGCATATTACTGAATCTCCCTTCATCTACAGCCCACTAGTTCAACATTAAAATTTCATTTCAGCAGTAAGAGTGACAACTAATGGGGATTCCCTGCAACAACAATGTGCTTGTGAACGAGGAGAGTAATTAGCCTGTCTGGTACAAATGATAGGATCACAATAGCCACGGTGCCGAGCTGCGGTAATAAGCACACACATAGTGACAAGCAGAATGGAAAGGAAATCGTTTTTTCCTCAAAAGTAGAAATTTTGCCTTAAGCCTGCCACAATCCCTTAACTGTCTTGACACATTGCTTGTCCAATATTCAATGCTGGACAAGCAAAACTTTCCTCTGTTAAATGTTCTAAAAACCAATGCTTTTGTCTTTGATCCCCACATGAATCTCCGTTCCCTAGTATTTATTTCATTTCCCTTTCTTGTCATTCAGTTGAGCTGGCATCCTCATATCCTGCCCAACACCAAGACTGCCTATTTGCATCTCCATAATATTGCCTATCTCTGCTGCTGGGAATCTCATCCATGGTTTTGTTATCTCCAGTCAGGACAATACAAATACTCTCTTAGCCCGAAATCCTTCATGAAATGATCCAAAGCTCTGCACTTGCATCCTAACCTATGACATGTCCAGCTCACCCTCATCCATGCTCACCTAGAAGTTACACTCTAATTTTTGTGTTCCAATTCCTCCATGGCCATGCATTCATTACTTCTGCAAACTCTTGCAGCCACACTACCTTTTAAATGTTAAAATTGCTCTGTTATAAAATTGCTCTTCCCATCATTCTGTCCTTGGTGCCTGTGCCTCCAGTTGCCAAGTTAAGTTCTAAGCGCTGAAATTCCTTCCCTACGCCTCTCTCATGTACTTGAAGACACATCTTAATAACTATCGCTTTGGGCAACTCTTTTTTTCCACTCACTCACGGGATGTGGTTGTCGCTGGTTAGGCCAGCATTAATTACCCGTCCCTAGTTGCCTTTGAGAAACTGATAGTGAGCTGCCTTCTTGAACTGTGGAAGTTTTATTTGTTAGCATTCTAGTGCATAGTGACTATTTTACTGCACTCCAACATAACATAATTGTAAATTCCTGTTCTTGATGTTCAAAAGCTGTTGATTGAAGCATCATGTAATAGATATATTAACAACAATGAAGCTTGGAAGAAAAGTGGGTGGTGGAAGCATAAACACAGAATGGTTGCGGGATACAAAACAATAAGCTGCGAATTTTTCACATATTGGGAGGTATACATTGAAGTTCACAAAGGGTCACTACTAAGTCCACGACAAACGTTGTGTTTGATGTGCACTGATGATTTGCTTTTAGAACTGCAAGGCATAATTTCAAATTCTGCAGAATACATGAAATTGTAGTAAACAGCACAATATGAAGTTATATATTTTAGGAGGTTGTAGATATGTTCATGGAATGGAAGGGCAAATGACAGATAAAAATCAAAGCGCAAATACATAAAATAATACATTTTAGTAGAAAGAACAAAGGATTGCAATTCTGGGCATCATACTTTAGGAAGGATATGAAGGCTTTGGAAAGGGTCCAGAAGAAATATTACTAGGATGGATTATTCCAGGAATGAGAGTTTGGAGTTATTTGGAAAGATGGGACAAGCTGATATTGTTCTGCTTTGGGCAGAGAAGGTTTGGAGGACATTTTATGGCTTTTTTTTTAATCATGAAGATTTAGTATAGTAACAAAGAGAAATTGATTGTAAAAGCTGAACAATAATCAAAAGACAGAGATTTAAGATGATTGACAAATAAAAGCTGAGACAACATGTAGCAAAGTGCTTACGCAATCATTAAAATTTGAATTGCATGTCCATTGACAAAGTGATCCAATAGGAGATTACAAAAGATTACAGGCCTACAGGAAAAGATCTGCTAAGTGGGGCTAACTGGATTGATTTCTTAAAGAGGCTTGATGGGCCAAATGGACGATTTCTGTGTTATTCTATTGTATGATTCTATGATATGGGTCTTCCTGCAATAATTTGGCCATACTCATTGAAGCAGTTAAAATTCAGGGCTGGATTTCCCAGGAGGGCTGCAGCTTGTCTTCTGTCTACCATCACAACTCTTGTTTTTACTTGTAAGTATCAATGGCCATGTTTAAAAGCACTTCATTCAAGAAATGTGTGATTGCATATTTTGTATGAAATGTTGATATTTTCCATAAGTTAAATTAAAAGTTCATCGTGAGCGAATCCTTACACTGAAACGGTTTGACATTTAATTAAAACTAAGGTTGCCTCTCTCTTTTATTGCAGTACTTCCATGGGCGATCTTTGAGTACCGATCAATCAAGTTTCCAGGTACTAATTAGACAGCAGCATACTGTGAACCATCCAGATACGATTCTAAAATAAAATGAAGCCAATTTCATGGCATTTCTCTTTAGACTGTGTGCAATAAAGGGCTGTTGAATTTGTGGATTGACACGATGCCACAGCAAATGCCTTAAAGAATAACTATACTGTTCAACAACATCTATTTTCATCAAACTTAAATATATCATATACCAAAGATGTACACATGGAACAAAGTTGAGTTTGATCACGTCTCAAGTAACAGATGAAGGAAATGTGCAGAACATTAGTTCTATTAGACACAGTTAATTGATCCTCTTTAACAGCCATTACACCCATGATAATAATATCATGAAATGTGTAGTTGCACTTTAATAGATTGCTGTTTTGCTTACATCAGGTTCGAGTCAGGTTTAGTCAGACAACAAGGAATAGTTACAGGAATAAATGAGGCTGTCAACCTTGAACACTATGATCTCAATCATTGCTCAATGATATTGTTCCTTGATTGTATACATAATGATCAGAGTTCCCATTCCTAACGGACTACGAAGAAAGGAAAGGAAAGAAAATGGGGAGGAAAGCGAAATGGAATACTTCATGGGACAAGATGAGAAAATAAAATGTTTTTTCTATTGACTTTTGTATTCTACTAGGCCTCATAGGACAAGTTTACGTCTCCCATCTCAAACTCCACATCCTTGTTGTTCTATAAAACCCAGAATGAACTGGGTAGAAAGTGAAACAACTGCATTTTTATTAGGTTTGGGAATCTAATCCCCAGGGCAATGGGCCGTGCAAACCAGAATAAAAACAGGAGGGGCATTCCACGAAATGTTATTTTTCTCTTTGTTTCAAACACTTCCGTTTATTAATTCCAAAATATTGGAGAATGGAGGTTAGTGGTGGTGAAGATTGGATTGCATTTTACAGTTTTTTGTGGCATTTGGTGAGGGAGGCAGATGGAAGGTGAATGGTTGCCTGGTTTTTGCCTATTCTCTCAGCTCAGTGAATCAAACATTTGCGGCCATCCAGCAGAAAGGCCTCCAGTTAGCAGTTGGGGGTGGGGGGCGGAGCTGCTCCTGCACCCTTGTCAGGATTTCAGGCAGGAGAGTGGTGGTGCTATCAATATCAGGTTAGTCACAGGTGCCAATCTGAAGGTCCCTGCTCTCTCAATCTCTCCTCATCTGTTTGGAAGCCTTGAAACAATGAATACATGAGCACTTTAAACATACAAACATGCCACCTTTACAGCAGACT
The DNA here is from genome assembly GCF_030684315.1 of Stegostoma tigrinum. Classification (NCBI taxonomy): domain Eukaryota; kingdom Metazoa; phylum Chordata; class Chondrichthyes; order Orectolobiformes; family Stegostomatidae; genus Stegostoma; species Stegostoma tigrinum. Next base: position 27,873,884 of record NC_081363.1, read on the forward strand.
GTACCTCTATATGATGCCACGATCCTATTTACAGCCCATTTCATCTCCTAAGATTTGATGTAAATCCCTCTCAATCCACCCAATGCCTGGAAAACGGCAGTCAATGAGAAATTGTATTAACCTGGGACTTCAGCAAGTTTAATGGCTTGTTAATATTTAAAAATGGTGGGTGTATTTCCAATTTTCAAGCCTGATCTTATATTGTGATATCGGAGTTTCGTGTAATCGCAAATGATTGCCACGCTGACATCATCAAACTATAGTATTTGTAAGCTTTGTGGGTTGGGAATGTGAGTGAGGTTCAGCCACTCTTTGGTCTCAGCTGCAAAACCAACCCATGGTCAAGGTTGATTCAACTGAGTAACAAAGGGTCTGCTCCCTTTCCAACTGGCACAGGAGGGCAGTGGACCTGGGAGACGGCTTGATGGTGGTTGGACGATCTGCCAGATGTACTTGGGTGATTTAAAGCAAGAAGCCATGTGATAAAATCTCTAGAAATAAGTATTTTGCCCCTGCTACTTTGGGAGAGTAGCAATTTGCAACCACCTCACATTGTGACTGCATCAGCATGGCATGAGCAGCTCTGAAAGTGTCCATGATTGTTACTAACAATTCGACAGCAGTGAAAGGCGAACGAACCAAAAAGTAAGCAAGCTCTTTTAATTGTGGAGGAATCTTGCTGGGAGTGGCAGGGGTTATAGCCGCCAAGCAAGACCGCAATAGCAATAAAAGTGTTGCCTTCCAGACACCAGCGATCTGAAAGAAAAACATAATGTGCAGAAAGGACTTGGCATCTCCGGCAGCATCTGTGGAGACAAACAAGAAAATTAACATTTTAATTTTAACATGATTCTTCTCTGGAACGGGACCTTGTATTGCCCAAATTCAGGAACTCCTAAAGTGTATTGCTCAACTCATGATCAAGGAGCTTGGGGCTTAAAGGCCTATCTGACAAAAACTGCCAGGCAACCAGAGGCCCAGAGCTCTCCTGCACTCAGCAGAATCTTCAGGAAAGCAATGGTTGTATCTGGCATAACAAATCATCCAGGCCTTAGATCACAGAAAGTCACTTCTATTCAAAATTCATGAAGAGGGTCAGCAGCGAGGATGGGGCAGGGAGGATCCCAGTGGGGATTACACCACCCCTCCACCATTCTGGATATTGAGACCCTCTATCATACACTAAATTCCTTTGAACAAGATAGCACTCAAGGGTTTGCCTGTTGTGTTCCCTGCACAGCAAAACATGTTCATCCATGGCTAGGAGGAGTTGAAGTCCTTAGTACCCACTAAGAGTATCAATTTGTGATTGGGAATGATATTCACTGGTTTTCACACTCATAATTGGGGGTGGAGTCCAAAAACATCACTTCCCTGCCCAATTAGTTATTCCCCCACCATCAAACTCGCTAGGAAGGGAAAACTCTGAAGAAGGGCCACTCAGCCCAAAATGCTGACCCTGTTTCTCTCTCCACAGACGCTGCCTCTTCTGCTGAGTTTCTCCAGCAACTTCTGTTTTTGTCTCAGAGGGCACAGACTCCTGACTTAGGAATTATATGAGATAATTCAAAAGCATTTGCTTTCCCCTTCATCTTCCAGTAATAATTTACAAACAAAAAATGGAATCAAATGTAAAATACATGCAACTTTTGCTCTGTTTACTTGCATTTACCAAGCACTTTATGAAATCAGACATCAGAAAAGGTACTACACTTTGAAGTCACTGACTATTCTGCAGTAGTAAAATCCTACAATTAACAATGAATGATGACTCAGGAACAATGCTTGTAAATCAAGCAACTGGATCTACATCGTATAGTTCAATGGGTTTCCTTAGCCTCCACTTGAACAGATAATTGGAGCTTTTGTTCAAGATCCCTTTGAAAAGACAGCAACTCAACAAACCAAAATGATACTTCGGCCTTCCAGTGTGACCTAAGTTATTAGCTGCACTCCAGGCTTCAAGCCATAACTTTTAGACCCTGATTTGAAAGTACAACAGCTGAACCAGAATCTTGTTGAGGAGTTGGTTCCAGATGGTGAGGAGGCACGAAACCTGGCTTGACACCTTAAGGCAAGGCCCACCAAATCAAATGCCAATTGGCCATTGATAAGGCAGGCCATTATGTGGCCTGAGATGTCACACTTGGAAATGCCACAGAGAAGGCTATGCTTGCTGCCATGAGGACTCCCAGAATGATGGAAACCCCAAGCTGTAACTGATTTGTGGTGGAGGAGTTTAATGAGTTGGGGGTCACTGGCACTTGCAGCTGGGTCAGTCCCACAAGTGGCAAATGATGCCCTTGAATGGTCCTTAGTTCAAAACTTCGGGACCTCAGTTTGCTGTAGGGTGGGCAAGTCAACAACCGAACTTCCCATCCTGAAACTAATTTAGGTAGAGGTGAGATGAAAGGTTTCAAGTACAGCACATAATGTTTAATCAAATGTCCTTCTCACCTTCGAGCTCACTACATCTGGGAACAGAGGATTCTGCCCTGTGTTTTATCGGGATTGGCAAAGAGAAACATATGAAGGATTTTGTGACAGGAAACAAGGAAAAGTAGATTTGACAGGTGAGAATTCTCCTTGCCGTGGGGACACAGAACTTAAACCAATAGACAAAAGAACTGGAGAATAGATAAGAAAATATTTATTATCTGCAGTGAGCTGTTGTTAGTGGTTCAATAGCATGGTGAAAACAGATTTCCAATAAAAGGAACTTAGATGTATGCTTGAAAATGGCAAATTAGGAGGGAAATGGGGAAGCAGCAATGAAATGTGAGGCTCATTGGATGGGTTTTTCAAAGATTCAATTAAGGAATGATGGCCTCATCCTGTATTCTCTAATGCTATGTTCACAGATCCTTATTTGACAGCAGAAAACACTGAGTTTATTTTTAAATCATCAGACTACAACATGCTTTCAACTGTTAATAAAATGAACTAGTAGAGGAATTGAAGAATGCTATTTCCTCACTACTGGCAAGTTTTTATAATGAATTTCAATATAGTAATTTAATCAAGATACTCAAATAACATAACAAACCACAGAAGCAAAGCCCTCATGATTTTGATGCTCATCCCAAGATTAGATTGCAACCTTGAAATTCCTCCAATTTCTATTACTATTTGTAATGTCTGGTCTCAATTTCATACAGGGAGTCTAGTTCTTTTGTAATCAGTTTTGATGCTGGTCAAGGCTGATAATACACTCCACGTCCTTGATGTCTGAATTAAATTTCTTTTATTGATTATGGTGGAGAAGCAACGGGAAGAATCTTGAGCAAGTTGCAGTAAACCTATGCGGTGGTGCCGACACATCCTGAAAATAAAAATCATCCAACCTGTGGGAATAGTAAGAACTGCTGATGTTGGAGCCAGAGATAACACAGAGTGGAACTGGAGGAACATAGCAGGCCAGGCAGCACCAGAGGAGCAGGAAAGTGACCCTTCTTCAGAAATGGGAAAGGGGGCAAGGGACTCAGAAATAAATTGAGAGAGGAGGGGTGGGGCTGGGGGAGGTAGGTGGGATGGTGATAGGTGAGTGCAGGTAGGTAGTGGTGGGAATTGGTCAGTGGGATGGGAGGAGCAGATAGGAGGGAGAGAAGATGGACAGGTTATGTTAGATCAAGGAGGCAGGAATGAGAGGGAGGGTTGGTCATGGATGAGGCTGGGGCTAGGGAGATTTTGAAACTGATAAAATCCACATTTAAGCCATTGGCCTACAGGCTCCCGAGGCAGAATATGAGGTGTTTGTGGGTGGCGTCATTGTGACACTGCAGGAGGTCCATGATGGATATGTCACCCAGGGAGTGGGAGGGGGAGTTAAAATGGCTAGCGACCAAATGGTGTTGCCGTTTGTCATGAACAGAACGCAGATGCTCTACAAAGCAGTCTCCCAGCCCCGCCTTTGGTCTCACCGATGTAGAGGAGGCCACATCGGGAGCAGCGGATGTAATAGGCCACATTGGTGGAAAGTTTTTTTTGGGGCCTGTGATGGGGGTGAGGGGAGAGGTGTAGGGGCAGTTATAGCACTTCCTGCGGTTGCAGGGAAAGGTGCCGGGATTGGTGGAGTTAGTGGGGGGTGTGGAGCGGACAAGGGAATCATGGAGAGACCGGTCCCTACAAAAGGCAGATGGGGTGGGGAGGGAAGAGGCAGAAAATGATATGTTGGATGCAGATTTTGGTGGGATGATACATGAGGACAAGGAGGATTCTGTCTTTGTTTTTGTCGGGGGGAAGAGATGTTAGGGCAGGGGTGCAGGGAACACAAGAGGATGTAGTTGAGAGCATTTTTGACAGTGAAGAGGGGAAGTTGCGGTCCTTGAAATCGGGGGACATCTGGGATGTCCAGGAGCAGAGCAGTCCATCTTGGGAGTAGACGCAGCGGAGGCAGAGGAATTCGGAATAGGGGATTGCATTCTTGCAGGAAGGTGGATGAGAGGAGGTGTAGTCTGGGTAGCTTTGGGGGTCGTTGGGTTTGAAAGACTTGTTGGTTTTGAGATGGTCACCAGAGATGGAGACAGTGAGGTCAGGAAGGAGAGGAAGGAACTCACTGCCTACGTCCGGGACACCACCCATATCCTCTACCTCCTACAAGACTTCCAACTCCTTGCTCCCAGCACCTCATCTTCACTAAAGACACCCAATCCTGTACACTTGTATCCCCCATGCAGATGGCCTAAAAGCCCTCCACTGCTTCCTCTCCCGCAGGCCCAACCAGCACCTCCTCTACCGACACCCTCATCCGCTTAACTGAACTCGTCCTTACCCTTAACAACTTCTCCAGTAACTCCTCCTACTTCCTACAGACTGAGGTGGTGGCCATGGGAACCCGCATGGGCCCAAGCTATGCCTGCTTCTTTGTAGGATATGTGGAACAGTTCCTCTTCCACAGCTACATTGGCACTATCCCCCACCTCTTCCTCCACTGCATTGATGACTATATCAGCACCGCCTCGTGCTCCCACAAGGAGCTTGAACAGCTCATCAACTTTATTAACACCTTTTACCCCAACCTCAAGTTCACCTGGACCATCTCCAATACCTCCCTCTCCTTCCTGAACCTCTCTGTCTCCATCTTTGGTGACCACCTCAAACCTGACATCTATTTCAAGCCCCCCAAATTCCACAGCTACCTAGACTACACTCCTCTCACCCACCTTCCTACAAGAACGCAATCCCCTACTCCCAATTCCTCCGCCTCCACCACATATGCTCCCAACTTGGGGCATACCACTCCCAAACATCCCAGAGGTCCTCTTACTTCAAGGACCGCAACTTCCCCTCTTTGGTGGTCGAAAATGCTCTCAACCGCTTCCTCTTGTGTTTCCTGCACTTTTGCCCTCACATCCCCTCCCTGCAACAAAACAAAGGCAGAATCCCCCTTGTTCTCACTTATCACCCAACCAACATCTGTATCCAAAGTATCATTCTCCGCCACTTCCGCCACCTGCAATCCGAACCCACAATCAAAGAGATGGTTCCCTCCCCACCCCTATCTACCTTCTGTAGGGGCGGCTCTCTCCACGACTACCTCATCCGCTCCACATTCCCCACTAACTCCACCACATCCAGCACCTTTCTCTACAACTGCAGGAAATGCTACACCTGCCCCTACACACCCCCTCACCTCCATTAAAGGCCCCAAACAAACTTCCCACATTAGCCAGAGGTTCACCTGCTTGCTCGCCAATGTGGTCTATTGCATCTGCTGCTCCCAATGTGGCCTCCTCTATATTGGTAAGAACAAGTGGAGACTAGGAGACGGTTGTGTGGAGCACTTTTACTCTGTTCAGCACAAACGACCACACCTTCTGGTCTCGAACCATTTTAACTCTCCCTCCCACTCTCTGGGTGACATGTCCATCCTGTGCCTCCTCCAGTGTCACAATGATGCCACCCACAAACTGAAGGAGCAGCACCTCATATTACACCTTGGGAGCCTATAGCCCAATGTCCTATATGTGGTTTTTACCAGTTTTAAAATCTCCCTGCCCCCGGCCTCATCCTGTGACCAACTCTCCCTCCCATCCATGCTTCCTTAACCTGACACAACCTGTCCATCTTCTCTCCCAACTATCCACACCACCCATTCCACTGGCCAATCCCCACCACTACCTACCTGCACTCACCTATTACCATCCCACCCACTTACCCCAGTCCAACACCTCCTCTCTATTTATTCCACAGCTCCCTGTCCCCCTCCCCAATTTCTGAAGAAGGTTCCCGACTCGAAACATCAACTTTCCTGCTCCTCTGATGCTGCGTGGCCTGCTGAGTACCTCCAGCTCCACACTGTATTAAGGGGTCACCTTATGGTCTTTGCAGCTGATGGAGAGTCCCACTCACTCGGACAGAAGATCAGAAACCTGAACACAAGCCCCCCAGAATTTCTTGAACATTTTCTGTTAATCACCCACCCTGCCCACTTTGAGTTTCGTGGAAATTTGTCCCATGTCCTTTGTGCCTAAGAAAGGTCTGAAAAGATTTTTGTGCAGTTCAATGCTGACAACCATCTGCCAACTCACCTAAGTAACCCCAATTCAGCTCAGCTGGTGAGAGTTGACATGAGTACATCATAGCCAATGTGCTAATTGAACTTCTATTCAATAATTTCCACTGGACGACCATAAGACCATTAGGATATAGGAGCAGAATTAGGACATTTGGCTCATTACGTCTTCCCCACTTTTTGATCATAGTTGATATGTTTCTCAGCCTCATTCTCCTACCTTCTCCCTGTAAGTCCTTGATCCCCTTACCAATCAAGAAGGCATTTTTCTCTGTCTTAAAGAAACTCAATGACTGGCTCATTGCAGGCAATGAGTCCCACAGATTAACCACCCTCTGGCTGGAGAAATTTAATCTCATCTCAGTTCTAAAGGGTTTTACCTTCACTCTGAGGTTGTGCCGTCACATCTTAGCTTCTCCTCCTGGAGGGAACACCTTCTCTTACATCCACTCTGTCCGGGCCTCTCAGTATTCTGTGAGTTTCAACGAAATCGCCCCTCACCTTTCTAAACTCCACCAAGTGCAGACATAGAATCCTCAACCAATCAAATGATCAAGGGTGCGTGCTCTAATTGTACATTTTCTTGTTCTAAAATTGATCATTTTACTGCAACCCTTTTAAAAACTTAGTGCCATCTGTTTTTTTCTTTACTGGTTACTCAAGTAAGAAGTTGTAGATGGCCCAAGTTAAAATGTGACAGTGTGAATGACAATAGCTCTCTAAAAGGATCAGGCTGACAGCCGGAGGGATTCAGTCATCTGTGTAACATGGTGGTGAAGTTTAACTGGACCACGCTGTCCTCAAAAATGACTATGCAGAAAGCATTAGCAGCAAGCATGGAAAGTTGAAATTCTATTAGCACGATGAGAATTAATGTTCTGAATTTTTTGATATCCAGACAGTCACAGATGGGCCCTGCACATGAGAACACTATGACACTCCTTCTCTCACTCCAAACCCTATTTTCCCTCACAGTTGGACGTGACCTTCCGTTCACTCACTCTGGACCAGATCCCTCTCAAACTCTCGGGGCTAACATCTGTTCTTCTGCTGTGGGCCCAAACTGCCTCCATATGCAACACTGCATCCCCCCAGTCCCAGTAACACCCCTAACCCCACTCCACACAACTCATCAACCCTGAGACCCAATCTACACTGGCCCCTCACCTTCCACCATCATCTCCTGACATGACACTCTCTGACCTGACATCTATTGGCCTCTTGCCCCTACCAACCCCAAGTTCTCACCCTTATCTACCCTGCATGACCTACCATACCCACTTGGCAGTGAGAGCCAATGTAATTAGCAAAAAAGGTTTAAACAAGATGATAAATATTTCAAGTTTTCATTATGTGTTTGGTAACTTTTTTGTAAGTTTTGTAATTAAGACTTTCTATCCATTTTTTTTAGGTTTAGATTTGTCATTGCATTAGGTTTATTCTTAACCTAAAAAAGAACAGGATCATTATTTCATTAGAGAAATTGTGTGCATTCTATACATTCCCCCAACTCTGGAAGGAGACCAGCAAGAAACTGACATAAGCCTCTGTTTCCTAAGATTCCAACTAGCAACTCACAGAGACCCAAGAGCACATGTTGCATTTCAGATTTGAAGACCAGAAGCTCGAAAGATATAAACAAAACGTCCCATGTAAGGTATTAATTTGCAGCCAGAAGCTATGAATGGAAAACAGGGAACTGCTGGAAAATGCAACCAAAACTAGAAACAAATATATTGTTATCAAGAGATGGAACGCTGCATTGCTGACAAGTATTTCAGAAGTTGTTGGCTCAACTAATAATGGGGTGCCTACATATCCAAAAAAAAGACTGACAAGTCCTTCAAAAAGCATCAGTTTAACTGGGAAAAAAGAACAAGAAATTGCTGGAAAAACTCAGCAGGTCTGGTAGAAATCAAAATTAACATTTCGAGGACATTGACCCGTCTTCAGAATGGATCTTGCATTTCTTCAAATCATTTCTGATGTGGAAAGCCTGAAGAAACACCTTTTAATTGATATCACTTTGAATAGTTCAGCTATGGGATGGTCTGGAAACCATACTTGCCCTGTGTTCAGAAGTTGTAGTCTAGCTATAGATTAGTGGTAAAATGAAAATGTTATTAAATTATGTCATACTGATTTATTATTCATATTAGGAACAAATTCATGCACAGTAGCTTAAAGTAACATAGATAACCAGCTCAACACTATGACAGTAGCAGCTAGAGATTTTTTACTGCATTTTTTTCACTCTTTCAATTAGAATAACATAGAGTGGAACGATCCGTCATTCAACAGAAATAAATGGTATGTAGACATTCTTGTTGTCCCATCCAAATGTTCACTTGCCCCTTCATCCTCACTACAAGAAGATATTCCTTGCCCTCTCCCAGCCATTGTCCAATTTCATACAAAGAAAAGGAGGGGTAAAGATTTTGGATAACTCTTAAGAAATTCTCCTCTAAATGTTATTGAGCAAGATGAGAGGGACCAGACTAAGTAAATGTTGCAACACTCTAATATGCCATTTATTTTCTCTAGCTTACTCATTCTGCCAATTATTAGTTGGAGATAGTCTTTCTCATTTCCCAGATGCACTGTTTGGTCCATCTACTCCTTCATTTTATTTCTCTTTTGTGCCTTAAGTGTACTTGAGGACAACTCTGAGATGGTTAGCAGTCAACCACACCTGTGAGTCTGGAGTCATAAGTAGGCTAGACTGGGTAGACTGCATCAAGAAGGCAGCTCGCTACCACCTTCCCAATTAGGGATGGGAAATAAATGATGGAAGCCAGTGATGACAAAATCTATGAGTGAATTAAAAAACCAGGGAGGCTTTTATGTTAGAGATAATGGGAACTGCAGATGCTGGAGAATCAGAGATAACAAAGTTTGGAGCTGGATGAACACAGCAGGCCAAGCAGCATCAGAGGGACAGGAAAGCTGATGTTTTGGGCCTAGACCCTTCTTCAGAAATGGTTATGGGATTACTAGCCCAGGAACATAACCACTATGTTACCGCATCCTCATCTCATGTAGGCACACATCTCTCTCTCCACCCCACCGGACTTTCCTGTCTCCTGTATCTTCTTCCCCTGTCCAACTCACAGAAAGGCTTTCTTTCCCATGGCCTCCCATTCACCAAGGCATTCGCCTTTCATGATTTGAGTATCATTGCTCGTGCCCAATAGTGCTGTATTACTTATGGTGGTTACTGGAAATTATGTCCAGAATGGGTAGCCTGTCAGAAGTACGGTAAGATCAGGAATTTGTACGAAAGGCACATAGCAAATCAAGCCAGCAATATCAAGTAGCAGGAGATAATTTTCAAAGGACCGTGGAGGTATACATTCTATTAACAAAGCAAAGAAATTGCAGAATAATTTTCCAGTGACTCAGTTTATATGTATTTTCTTTAACAGTATAAATCAGGTGATTCTGTGACCTGCCATTTCCTCAGAAGTTACACTTAAAGAGAAAATATGCAAGTATGGCCCATGAGTTTCTATTTTCTTTACTTACAATTAATAGACACAAATTCACAAATTCTTTGCTTGAATGTCCTGTAGCAACAACTTCCAATTGGAAATAGCACATCTTAGAATCAGCCCTATCCTTCTCGTTATTTCCTCTTTCATTTTATGATACACAGGGAAGACCTTGCAAAGACAGACAAGAACTAGTCAAATCATGTATTTTATAATGTCACCACTCAGTGACAATGCACACATCATGACACTGTTCTCCCATGTAAAAAGTCATTTTTACAATAAACAGCTCATGGTTGCATTAAAGAACTTCTAAAACCAATACACAAACAAATCTTTGCAAACATGCAAGTTGTAGTCCAGAACAGACCACGTCAAAATATTTTAAGAAGGTAGCCTAGACCCTAACTTCTTGTAATTTTAAAGATAGATGTGGAAGTGCACATTCCAAATATGATGGGGCTGGTCAAAATACTCAACATTATTCAAAACACAATTTATTTAAATACTACTGTTAAATACAAACAAAAGAAAGAGGAATTTAGAGTAACTCAACTATTGGAAATCTTAACAGAATAGCAAATATAGTACCTATAACTACTTAGCTGTTCCAATATAGTAACATCCCATGAACACAACCCTTAGTAAAAAGGGTAAATTCAGACACAGATTCTCACATGAAATTCTCCAATCCACGAGGGAACAATATTAAGCGAAATTTCAGAGAAAGTAGCAGCTAGGAATCATTCACTGAAGCTTCCAACTCTTCTGAGACTCCAAATGGTTCCTGATTGCTGGAAAGAACAAAACCTAGAAATCCTGAGATAACAAGGCGTAGAGCTGGATGAACACAACAGGCCAAGCAGCATCAGAGGAGCAGGAAAGCTGATGTTTCGGGTCTAGACCCTTCATCAGAAATGGGAAAGGGGAGGGGGATTCTGAAATAAATAGGGAGAGAGGGGAAGGTGCATGGAAGATGGATAGAGGAGAAGATAGGTGGAGAGGAGGACAGGACAAGGAGGCAGGGATGGAGCCAGTAAAGGTGAGTGCAGGTGGGGAGTTCAGGTGGAGGTTGGTCAATCCAGGGAAGACCTGTCCATCTCCTCTCTAGTGTAATATCTAAGACCTCTCTCTCTTCACATGCTCAATCTGGTCTGTTGTTGTCTATCCCCATGTCTTCATGTGATAGTGATAATGGGAACTGCAGATGCTGGAGAGTCCAAGATAATAAAATGTGAGGCTGGATGAACACAACAGGCCCAGCAGCATCTCAGGAGGACAAAAGCTGACGTTCCGGGCCTAGACCCTTCAGCAGCATGTCTTCAGTTGCATTATCACACAGTCAGTTATGACTGACAGGTATCCAGAAGTCTCAGGGGCTGAGGAAGTACAGTTGAGGGGGTCAGCGACATGTTAAGTGGGGTGGTAATTTTAATAATTACCTAGGACTGAGAGTAGGTGTGTAATCAACTAACCTTTCCTGGGTAAATATTCAGCTTAGGTGATTGAAATCCTAAAAATTCTTTCTCTAAGGGAATTTTCAGTGAAATCTTCTATTTGAAAGTGTAATTTCTAAGGCAATCCTCATTATAGTCAGCTGCATTTGGGGGATCCACATGGTCTTGATGCACAATTCCAGTCTACATTGTGCCAAAATCTCTCTCTGGCCATAGGTATATCTGGTCAAAAATGTGGGTTCTTTCGTTGGAAATAAGACTGTACTGACAACATTCATTAGGAGACGGAGAGCATTACATCTGATGTCTATCAGTGCTGTCGCGGACAGACTGTATGTTTTAAGACCAATACATCACATCTTATTGAGATGGGTCATGATCAGCAGTAGTTTAGGGCACTTTCCCTTAAAAGCATATGTGCATTACATCACAACAGGTCATATAAACAGTAATATGATAACGATCTATTAAATTGTTACCTGGAAATGTAAATTGAAGGATAAAAATTGACCAGGATCTTGGAAGGACTCCTCTACTCTTCCTCAAACAGTGACATGGAATCATTTCCATTCATCTGAGAGTTCAGTGGTTTGATTCAAAAGATGGCACATCTGCTCAAGGAGTAACTTGACTAGATGAGCCAAATGGCCTCTTTCTTTGCTATAAATGACTGTGACTCTTCCTTGGTACTGCTAACTACTGAAGGACATTACATTTATGACTAAATGAAGGTAACGGTAAGGGTGACCATGAAACTGCCAACTTAACATAAAAGCCTCCCTGGTTTTTTTTAATTCACTCATAGATTTTGCCATCACTGGCTTCCATCATTTATTTCCCATTCCTAATTGGGAAAATGGTAGCAATGCAGTCTACCCAGTCTAGCCTACTTATGACTCTAGACTCACAGGTGTGGTTGACTGCTAACCATCTCAGAGTTGTCCTCAAGTACAACTAAGGATTATGCACAAAAGAGAAAGAAAATGAAGGAGTAGACTAAAATTGCACAAAGGAAAACGAGACTATTTGAACAAACTAATGATCAATTGTCTTTGTCCTGCACAGCTTATTTTGATCTGCTGTATTAGAGCCAGTAAGGTGGAAGGGTGAGGGGGGCAGTGTAGTGGGGTGGTTGGGGGCGGGGGGGTGGTGCGGGAAGCCTTCTGAGGATCACAGTTTTCCATAAACGTAATCTCATTATGTCATGTCAAAGCATTAATTGGATCTGTCAAGCATAGATATGAGTTGAAACATTTTGCAATCAAGTAGCTGCTTGCTCCAGATGCTCCATTTGGTCCTTGTTCATTATCATAATTGGCAGTTCTATACTCAGAGACCTCTCAAGCTGGAATGAATATGACAATTTTCCACCATCTATTTAGTTCATGTTTTCCAAGTAGCAAATTCTACACCATTAAGCACTCAATGCAATTAAAGCACTCGTAATCCTGACACAAAATGCAATTTGAGGAGGAAATTCTTTTTATTTTACTGATTTAATGTGCTCCTGGATGTATTAATATCTCACACTAAATACACATCTGTATTATAGTCAGATCTATATGGACTGCTAGCATGGTGATTTGCCACCTATAGAATAGATCAGGAGAATATTGTGAGTGTTTTATGCATTTTCTAACAAACACACCAGTAATGTAAGTGCAACCTCGGTCAACACATGTAGAAAGTAAGCTATTCGCCCCAAGGAGGAGCAGGCATACCTTTATAAGTAAAAACTGAAAGAACTCTGGGTGTTGGAAATCAGAACCAAAAACAGAAACTGCTGGAAAAGCTCAGCAAGTCTGGCAGCATCTGTGGAGAGAAATGAGAGTTAATATTTCTAGTCCAGTGACACTTCCTCAGAACTGGATCCAAAACATTAACTCTTGACTTCTCTCCACGGACACTGCCAGACTTGCTGAGCTTTTCCAGCAATCCCTGTGTTTGCCATTATAAGTTATCTTGAACAGAAACAAATAATGTTCACTGAGAAGTGTGAGTTCCATAACAATCCCATCACATTGCTTTGAGTTTACACAATGGATATGAAAGTAACACATATGCGCAGGTTTATCGTAAAATAACATCTTCATTCAGTACTAGTTCAATGCAGAATAATAAAATATGCTTAGCTGCAATCCAGAGGTAAGAACCTATCAAAAGTAAATAACTTCATCATTTCTGCATTATATTTCATGACTCAAATAAATCTTCTTGATTTAGAATGCACAGAATGTATTTAAAGTATTCCACTGCCTTTATTGAGATATGCAATATGTTCATTGTGATATAGCTTTGAGGTTTCAATTCCAGTAATGACATTTCCTACTAACATAGTATACTTCATAGGTTTTCCTATTAAATATTTAAAAAGAGACAATTTAAATGCTGATGTGAAAAAACAATACATCCATGTAATCACTCACCTAAATATAACTGTTAATTGATCATACCCATGCTAGATTTAAAGGGAGAACAATACAATAGATGATGGGCATTATGATTGATTTGGAGGATGGTTAATTGAATTAAAGCACAGATAAATTCATGTCACTGGGAAATGAAATCATTTTGCAATAAAGATTTAGCATTTCTCAATACTCAGTTATTGTCAGGGAATTGTAAAGTAAATTCTGTCACTGGATGTGTTAAGGCTATTTTAAAGTGAACTTCTACAGCAAAAAGATCCTTAAGAATTAGCTCCTATCTCTCACTGCCAGTACCAATGTTAAACAATGCACTGAGCGCATCATTCAAGACACGCAATTCAATAAATCACACCAGGGCATTAATAGCCAAGCTCAAGGAATGAATATGAAACAACTACCAGAAATTATTGTTCCCTGCTTGTTCTTTATCTGTTCTTTACAAGGAAGGAAGAATAATGTACCTTAATTTAACAGTTCATTCAAATGGATTGCAGATTCAGGAAGTGTGGTACATCATTTGTGCTGTAAATTAGAGTAACATACAAAGCACAGAGGGGAAACTAACTGTTAAGGCAGCAGATGTGTTTCCAAAGAATAGATGTTGATTCAACAGCAGTTGATGTGAATCCAGACTGTATTTTTCCCACTTCACATGGTATACTCTGCACTGTATTCTTGCATTAGCTGCGTGACTTAACTTCTGACTGTCCAGTGCACACTAATTAAATGAGAAATTTGTCATGAACAGGATCCCAGAAGCTAAAATAGTTTCCAGGAAGTGATCTCAAAGGACGGCACAAGTATGATTTTGGTTGTGACACTTTTGATGAGAAAACTCCCACAATTGTAAAGGAAATAGGAATGGAAATTTCCATAGCAAGTGTTGTTAGATTGGTTTAGTGGTATTTACATTGCAGTAAAATATTTTACTCATGTACAAACAAACAAATCAGTAGCAGGAACTGGCCATCTAGCCTTTCAAGCCTATTGCCAGATATGACTCCAGACAGCAGAAAATTTTCTCCTTAAATTCAGTGACTCCAATTTTGCTAGAGTTCCTTGATGCCTCACTCAGTCGAATGTGTCCCTGATGTCAAAGGGCTGTCACTCTCAGCTCACCTCTGGAATTCACCTTTTTTGTCCATGTTTGAACCAAGGCTGTAATGAAGTCAGGAGCTGAGTGGTCCTGGTGGAGCCCAAACCGGGCGTCACTGAGCAGGTTATTGCTGAGCAGATGCTGCTCAGTGTAGAACTTTTGACACTTTCCATCACTTTACTGTGATCAAGAGTGCTATTCCCGGAATGTTGTCAGAACCATAGTCATTGTAGTATGCAGTGCCTCCAACCATTCCTTGACATCATGTGGAGTAAATCAAATTTGCTGAATACTTGTACCTCTAATGCTGGGGACCATTGGAGAAGGCTGAGATGGATCATCCACTTGGCACTTCTGGCTAAAGATGGCTACGAATGCGTCAGCCTTATCTTTTGCACTGATGTGCGGGACTCTTCCATCATTGAGGATGGGGATATTTGTGGAGCTTCCTCCTCATCCAGTAGGTTGTTTAATTTTCCACTAACATTCATGACCAGATGTGGCAGAACTGCAGAGCTTAGATCTGATCATTCCTTTTGGAATCACTTAGCTCCATCTATCACTTACTGCTTGTGCTGTTTGGCAGGGAAGTAGTCCTGTTTGGAAGCTTGGCCATGTTGACACCTCATTTTCAGGTATGGCATGCCCTCCTGCACTCTCCATTGAACCAAAGTTGATCCCCTGGCTTGATGGTAATGGTTGAGTGTGGGATATGCCAGGCCATGAGGTTACAGATTATGCTGGTGTACAATTCTGCTGCTGTTGATGGCCCACAGCCTTACAGTGACAGTGCCACACAAGATAATGGAGGGTATCCTCAACGTGAAGGTGGAACTTCGTCTCCACAAGGACTGTGCAGTGGTCACTCTTACCGATACTGTCATGGACAGACACTTCTGCAGCCGGCAGATTGATTAGGATGAGTTCAATTATGTTTTTCCCTCTTATTTGTATCCTCACCATCTGGTGCAGAATCAGTCCAGCAGGAATGTCCTTTAGAACCGGACCAGCTCGATCAGTAGTACTGAGGCTGATCCACTCTTGGTGGTGGCATTGAAATCCCCCCCAAGTGTCCTTGCCATCCTCAGTGCTTCTTCCAAGTATTGTTCAATCAGCCAAGTGAGGGGTGGAAAGAGAGGAACAGAAACAGATGGACAGAAACAGAGGGACAAAAACAGAGGGGCACAGAGTGGCGCAAACAGAGGGGCACAAACAGAAGGGCACAAACAGAGGGGCAGAAACAGAGGGGCAGAAACAGAGGTCGAGAAACAGAAGTCGAGAAACAAAGGACAGAAACAGAGGGCAAAAAACACAGTGCATGAAACAGTGGGCGCGAAAGAGAGGGAAAGAAACAGAGTGATAGAAAAAGAGGGCGCAAAACAGAGAGTGCGAAACAGTGGGGAGGAAATAGATGGGCAGAAACAGAGGGCACAAAAGTGTGATAAGTTCCTCAACCCCATCCTCCTGCTTTCTCCCTGTAACCATTGGTCCCCTTGAAAGTCAAGAAACTATCTAACGCAGCCTTAAGTATACTCAATGACCTGGCCTCCACAGCCTTCTGTGGCAGTGAAATCCATAGATTCACCACTCCCTGGCTGAAGAAGTTTCTCCTTATCTCCATTCTAAAAGGTCCCCCCTTTACTCTTAGGCTGTGCCGTCAGGTCCTAGTCTCTCCTACCAATGGAAGCATCTTCCCAACATTCACTTTGGCCAGGCCATTCAATATTCTGAAAGTTTCAATTAGATCCCCCCTCATCCTTCTAAACTCCACTGAATATAGTCCGAGAGACCTCAAATGCTCCTCAAATGTTAAGCTTTTTCATTCCAGGGACCATTCTTGTGAACCTCCTCTGAACCCGCTCCAGGCCAGTACATCCTTCCTGAGATATGGGGCCCAAAACTGTACGCAATACTTGAAATGTGGCCTGACCATAGTCTTGTAAAGCCTCAGTAGTACATCCCTGCTTTTATATTCAAGTCCACTCAAAATAAATGCCAACATTGCATTTTCCTTCCTGATTACTGATTCAACCTGCAAGTTTACCCTGAGAGAATCCTGGACTAGAACTCCCAAGTCTCTTTGTACTTCAGAATTCAGGATTTTCTGCCCATTTAGAAAATAGTCCTTGCTTTTATTCTTCTTATCAAAGTGCATGACCTCACACTTCCCCATGTTGTACTCCATCTGCCATTTCTTTGTCCACTCTCCTAACCTATCTGCAGCCTTCTGCAGCCTCCCCACCTCGTCAACACTACCTGTCCCTCCACCTGTCTTTGTATTGTCTGCAAACTTAGCCAGAATGCTCTCAGTTCCTTCATCTGGATCATTAATGTATAAAGTGAAAAGTTGTGGTCCCAGTACTGACCCTTGTGGAACACCACTTGTCACCGGCTGCCATCTTGAGAAAGACCCTTTTATCCACACTCACTGCTTTCAGCCAGACAGCCAATCTTCTATCCACGCTAGCACCTTGCCTCTAACACCATGGCCCCTTGTCTGACTCAGCAGCCTCCTGTGTGGCACCTTATCAAAGGCTTTCTTGAAGTCCAGGTAAATAACATCAATTGGCTCTCCTTGGTCCACTCTGCTCATTACTTCCTCAAAGAATTCTAGCAGATTTGACAGGCATGACCTCCCCTTGATGAAACCATGCTGACTTTGCTCTATTTTACCACACATTTCCAAATATTCAGCAATCTCATCCTTTACAATGGACTCCAAAATCTTACCCACGACCGAGGTTACACTAATCAGCCTATAGCTTTCCGCCTTTTGCCTTACTTCCTTCTTAAACAGGAGCGTCACCTTAGCCATTTTCCAGTCCTCTGGGACCCTCCCTGACTCCAGTGAATCCTGAAAGATCATCACTAACGCTTCCACCTATCTCTTTAGTTAACTCCTTCAGAACTCTGGGGTGTAGTCCACTTGATCTAGGTGATTTGTCCACCTTCAGGCCAATCAGTTTTATTAGCACCTTTTCCTTGGTGATGGCCACCATACTCTGTTCTGCCCCCTGACTCTCTTGAATTATTGGGATATTGCTCGTGTCTTCCACCATGAAGACTGATGCGAAATAGTTATCCAGTTCTTCAGCCATTTCTTTGTTCCCCGCTACCATCTCTCCATCATCATTTTCCAGAGGTCCAATGTCTACTTTTGCCTCTCTTTTGCCCTTTATGTACCTAAAGAAACTCATACAGTCTTACAGACTGGCTAGCTTACCCTCATATGTAATCTTCTCCCTCCTTATTTCATTTTTTGTTGCCGTCTATTGGTCTTTGTAAGCTTCCTAGTCCTCTGGTTTTGCACTGCCCTTTGCCATATTGTATGTTTTCTGTTTTGGTTTTATGCTATCCCTGACTTCCTTACTCAGCCATGGTGGCCGTATCCAGGTTCTTAATGAATTCAGATTCCACCATCTGTCTTGGCAAGATTCAAGCCTAAGTTCCCAGAAAATTACCTTGGTCTCTGCATTCGTAGTCTTGGCTGATGGATAATACCACTAGACAATAAACTCCTCATCATCATTTTCTCACGTTATACTACTTTTTCCAGTACTATGACCACTCACTTTATTTATCTTTATCCCCAATATCCTCCTTATGACCTCCCTACAATTTACTTTTCTCCTTATCTTTATATCATCAACATATATGATAACCATACCTCCCATTCTTTCATTCACATCATTTATATAAATTAGGAAAAGTTAAGAATTGATTCCTGTGATTCACTTCTCATTTCATCCCACATACCAAAAAATGACCAATTTCTGTCAACAACGAATGAACCTTCTATCTGAGATAACAAGGTGTAGAGCTGGATGAACACAGCAGGACAAGCAGCATCAGAGGAGCAGGGAAGCTGACGTTTCAGGCCTAGACCCTTCTTCAGAAATTTATGAATTTCTGATGCTGCTTGGCCTGCTGTGTTCATCCAGCTCTACACCTTGTTATCTCGGATTCTCTGGCATCTGCAGATCCTATTACCTCTGAAACCTTCCATCTGTGTTTGTATATTACCTTTAGACCCGTATAAAGAGCTGACCTCGACTGAGTGTTGCAGACTGGCACATTCCAAGGTCCAGGATCACATGCTGAGGGATGCACTACAGCTTGGGACAGCTGCCACCATGGTACAGTGCAAAAAGACCACCGAGGCAGCCTGTGACTGCTCAAGTGAAATAAAAATCATTAAGAAGGCAGGCCAGAAATACAGGCACAGCAAATGGAATAAATAGGGCATCGAAACTGGACAATAAGTGAAGCATGCTAGGAAGGGGCAACACAGTGTGGAGCTGGAGGAACATAGCAGGTCAGGCAGAATCAGAGGAGCAGGAAAATTGGTGTTTCAGGTCAGGACCCTTCCTTAGAAATCTAGCCAGGAATGCCTGGTATAAGACAATTCTGCCTGGGAGCAAGATCCAAGCCCATACAAGTGAAACCAGAGAGGCACCAGAACACATCAGGAAGTGTGAAAGGGCAATTCAGCCCTTCCTGACAAACAAACTAAACTAGATGCATGGTGCAGACATGCCGCAGTAAGACAAAAGACCAGGTGTATATTCTGGGTTAAAACCAGACTCCCCAGCCCAAGAACAGACACATCAAAGCAGTCATTGTTAAGCAAGTCAGTGAGAGCCATTAGCAGCATTTCAAATTGATAAAGTCAATTAATTCAATACCTCTGATTGGTCAAGTCCTTGGAAAGCTCCGGAAGGTAACTGGCAAAACCTGGGGTACCCAACTCTCCAGCCTACCTAGGGGCACATTGGGATACAGCAGTGACCACGGCAGCTGGTCCTCCAACAAGAAAGAGAATCAACCCACAAACAGAGGAACAGAGTGAACAATTCAACAGACCAGCAAAGTTACCGAGTATCTGGGAAGTATTTCAAGTTTCTAAAGAACCAGATAGTTAGCAATAGAGTTGTTAGAAGTGTAAAGATTTAACACTTAACCTCTGTCGTCATCGAAAAGGATTGTGAACTGGTTCACTGACTGCAGACTCATGCTGTGTAGTCATTTCTTGATACATGCTAAAGCACCTGGGTAAATTAATATTGTGTAAGTGATAATGGGAACTGCAGATGCTGGAGAATCCAACATAATGATATGTGAGGCTGCATGAACACAGCAGGCCAAGCAGCATCTCAGGAGCACAAAAGCTGACGTTTCGGGCCTAGACCCTTCTGATGAAGGGTCTAGGCCCGAAACGTCAGCTTTTGTGGCTTTCTGATGAAGGGTCTAGGCCCGAAACGTCAGCTTTTGTGCTCCTGAGATGCTGCTGGGCCTGCTGTGTTCATCCAGCCTCACATTTCACTATCTTAATATTGTGTATACTGGTTGAGGAGTCTGCCAGGTCTTGGAGACAAAAACAAAGTTGCTAGAAAAACTCAGCAGGTCTGGCAGCATCTGTGGAGGAGAAAACAGAGTTAACATTTCCTCAGAACAGGTCACTGGACCCGAAACGTTAACTCTGTTTTCTCCTCCACAGATGCTGCCAGATCTGCAGAACTTTTCCAGCAACCTTGTATTTGTGATAACAAGGTGTCGAGCTGGATGAACACAGTAGGCCAAGCAGCATCATCGGAGCAGGAAGGCTGACGTTTCAAGTTTTTATTTAGGTCTTGGAGACACCCGGTTCCAGATAATACCACTCACTATCTGAGATCTTTCTGCCAAAGCATAAACACATATCTGTTCCATTATCAGATCCTCTCGTTGCATTTAATGGATGTAAATGGTTTGTTACTTAATTAGGAATGCCTTCTGTCCTCACAAAAGAGGACACAAATCGATACCAGAAATGTTGAAGAATGCAAGATTTAATGAGAGGGAAGAATTGAGGGAGATCAATATTAGAAGAGAAATGGTGTTGGGAAAATTGATGGGATTAAAGGCAGTTAAATGGCTCTAGAAATAATGATGCATTAGTGATCATCTTCCAGGATTCTACAGACGATGGAACAGTCCCTGCAGATCGGAGGTTAGCCAATGTCACTCCAATATTCAAAACGGGAGGTAGAGAGAAAACAGGGAATTATAGGCCAGTAAACCGAACGTCAGTAGTGGGGAAAATTTTTGAATCTATAATCAAAGACTTTATAGTGGAGTATTTAGAAAGCAGTGGCAGGATCAGACAGATTCAACATGGATTTATAGAGGGGAAATCATGATTGATAAATCTGTTGAAATTACATGAAGATGTAACTAGTAAAGTTGACAAGGGGGAGCAAGTCAATGTGGTACATTTGGAGTTTTTAGAAAGTGTTTGACAAAGTCCCACTTAAGAGATTATTGTGCAAGATTAAAGTGCTTGGGATTAGGGGAAGTGTATTGAGATGGATAGGAAACTGGTTGGCAGAGAGGAAACAAAGAATAGGAATTACTGGGTCCTTTTCAAATTGGTAGGCAGCAACTAGCTACTCACAATATGTATTAATGATTTGGATGAGGGAAGAAAACATAACATCTCCAAGTTTGCAGACAATACCGATTTGGGTGGGAGGGTGAGCTGTGACAAGGATGCAGAGATCCTTCAGCATGATCAGGACAGATTGGGTGATTGGACAAATCAATGGCAAATGCTGTATAATTTGGATAAATGTGAGGTTATTCACTTTGGAATCAAAAACAGGAACATAGAACAACACAATGCAGTACAGGCCCTTCAGCCCTCGATGTTGCGCCAACCTGTGAAACCAATCTGAAGCCCATCTAACCTACACTATTCCGTTATCATTCATATGTTTATCAAAGAGGGCAGATTACTACCTGAATAGCTGTAAATTGGGAGGGGGAATACGCAGTGGGACCTGGGTGTCTTTGTGCGCCAGTTGCTGACAGTAAGCGTGCAGGTACAGCAGGTGGTAAAGGAGGCAAATGGTATGTTGGCCTTCATTGTGAGAGGTTTCGAGTACAGGAGCAGGGAAGAATTGTTGCAGTTACATAGGGCCTTGGTGAGGCCACACCTGGAATATCGTGTGCATTTTTCGTCTCCTTCTCTGGGAAGGGTGCTCTTTCTCTCAAGGAAGTTCAGCGAAGGTTTACCAGGCTGTTTCCGGGGATGCGTGGGACTGATGTATGAGGAGAGATTAACTCGATAAGGCTAGTTTTGCTGGAGTTCAGATGACTGAGGGGGGAATCTCATAGAGACCTATGAAATTCTAATAAGACTAGACAGGAGCGGATACAAGGAGAATGTTTCTGATGATGGGTGTGCCAGAACCAGGGGTCACAGTCCAAGGATTTGGGGTAGACCATTTAGGATGGAGATGAGGAGACATTTCTTCACCCAAAGTGTGTTGAGCTTGTGAAATTCATTACCATAGGAATTAGTTGATGCCAAAACATTGAATATATTCAAAAGGTGGCTAGACATAGTACTTGGGGTAAATGGGATCAGAGGTTACAGGGAGAAAGTAGAATTAGGCCATTGAGTTGGATGATCAACCATAATTGTGATGAATGTCAGGAAAGGCTCAAAGGGCTGAATGGCCTCCTCCTGCACTTATCTTCTATGCTTCTAGGTTTGTTTTCGCGTCTACAGGGAAGCTCTGAGGAATGTCAAATTCCAATGTGCTGTCTGTTTCTTCTCTGCAAAAACTGTTAAGATTTGTTTTAGGACCTTTAGTTATCAACGTAAGTTCTATGAAACGTATATTTGTGCAATCAAAAAGTCCACCTAAAGTCCTCACTCTCATCCAAATCAGCTGCAAGAAATTCAAACCACATAGATTCCTAAATAAAACAGATGAAATGACATTGCAAGTCAGGCTTCCCTCCTGGGTCCTTTTCCCTGCTTCAGTTGCAGCTACACTCCTTTATATCTAATAAAATCAGAGGACTCTATCCAGGTAAATTTTCCCGTTTCTGATGTGTCTCAAGGATGTGTGGATCAGGCTCCAGTGGTTTATCAAAGCTCCTCTGCTCTCAAAAACCTGCTGCAGATGTATTTGCTCTAGATCATGCTGCACTTCAATTCTGAAAAAGGTCATCCCAGACTCAAATATTAACTCTGTTTCTCTCTCCACAGATACTGTCAGACCTGTTAAGTTTCTCCCGCACTCTGTGTTTTGTTACAAAAAGTTAGCATGCAGGTGTCACAATTAATTAAGAAGGCAAATTGCCTTTGTTGCTACAGAGCTGGAGTTTGAATACGAGTGTTATATAGTTCCTCCTTAAAACAAGTTAGACAACTCCAACCAGAATGTTGTGAATGAATTTGTCCAGATGCCCCAAAATACCGAAGCGGTCAAATCACTACAAACACAAGGCAATACCAGCGCAAAACAGTCCCAACTTTATTAGGAAACAAGTTGCAATGACTTTTAATACTAAACATACTATCCCTATTCTTACTCAGCCTCTTAAGCTCACAATACATCCCAAGTCTCTTGTCAATTTACACAGTCACACTATCTCTCTGGCTCTGTCTCTGGGTCTATGAAGCTGCTCTCTCTCTCTCTCTGGGTAGTCAGCTGGTTTCTGCCTCTTACCATGCTGGTCTCCTCAAAAGGCCTCCAAAGTGAGATTGGGCTGCAGGTGAACCCTGTTCTTATACCTTTATGGATGGTTTTCTGGAACTTTCCATAGTTCCACCTAATCAGGGAGACACACTTAATAGTTTGAAACATTGTCAATTATTTGGATGGCTTGTCACTGTTTGTTCCTTTGTGTAGCAGGACCCAGTGCCTTTCTGTCTGTGCCCTCCTTTGTTTGCTGGATAAATTGTTGGGATATGTCTCAGCTTTCCTGCTCCTCTGATGCTGCTTGTGTTCAATCAGCTCTACACCATGTTATCTTAGATTCTCCAGCATCGGCAGTTCCTACTGTCTCTGTCCAGGATAACTGTTGCCTTTTACATTATGCTAATATCATTAGCACCTAGCTGCTGTGTTTGCACTGTATCTGGTGTGTGGGTTTTGTGATTTCAGAGTTTTATCGGCCAACATACCCAGCATCCCTTGCTGTTTGGCCAAGTTAACAATCTATCTGAGTTTTAGCAGCCAGGACCCCTGCAATGCAGGGAAGTCTTGGGGCAAGGGCACAAAAATGCCAGCACTGGAGAGTCTGTCAATTTTCACCTGACATTTTTGAGGCTGAAGGACTCACTAGTCTCAATGATGTCTACGGGGCTTTCAGTAATTGAAAAGACAAACCAGGTGTTTTTACTGGGGCATGGTTCTGGAGCGATGCTAGGTAGAATTATGGTTAGGAAAGTCAGAAATGCAAAATTTCCTGCCTACCATGCAGTTTAACCCACTGGAACCCACAACAACACCTCTGCATTCCAATGTGTTCCTGGCCAGCAGCCCGAACATTTCATACTCGTTAAACATGGGGTCCTTTCAAAACTGATTGCTCACAACAAGATATGTTCACCTATAAACTACATTCTAACTGACCTACATTAATTTCTGATTAAACGTTGCTTTGATTTCAAATCTCTCTATGGCCTCAACACTCTTTCTCTCTGTAACATCCTTGAAACTCACATTCCTCCAAGACTTCCAGCATATTGGGCATCCCCGATTTTAATTGCACTACCATTTGTGCTCATGTCTTCGCCTGGCAAGTTCCTTTTTTCCTCCGTGCTCTCTCTCTCTCTCTCTCTCGGTCTATCTCTCTGCCTTCAAACCTTCTTCTTTGGTCAAGACTTCAGTCTTCTATGCAACTGATTCTTTACATAGACAAATTTTGCTTAATAATCTTCTTGTGAGACACTTTTGAATGTTTTATGCTAATGGCGCTGTATAAATGCAAATTTATGTTGTGTCAATATTACAATGATACTGTTTGTTAAAAATCTAATTTAAAAGGGTGATATCTACAATGACAAGCTTTGGTGTGTGACTAAAATGAGAATGGTGAAGGGAGTGAATGTTAAAGGTGGAAGATGGGGTGCCAATTATGCAAGTTGCTTTGTCCTAATTGGTGTTGAGCTTCTTAATTGCTATTCAACCCTTATTCATCCAGACAAGTGGGGAGTATTCTATCACACTCCTATTTTGTGCCTTTTAAATGGTCGACATGCAGTAGGAATAATGTAATGAATCTTTTGAAGCACCTATCAGAGTAAGTAGTTAGTATAGGTTTCAGACTGTTCAGTAAGAGATTTAAAACTGTTTACTGAAGAGTCTTGTGAAGAGATTGATAAATTTTTATTAAAATGCGCAGTAAAGTCTGATAAATGTTGTTTATCCTTGATAAAGTACGCAAAAAAGTTGTGTTGTGTTGTACCTTCCCCTGAGTATTGTTCCCTTTGTCTATCTCACCAAGTAACATGGCTGAGTTAATAAAATGTGAGGCTGGATGAACACAGCAGGCCCAGCGGCATCTGTGCCTGCTGTGTTCATCCAGCCTCACATTTTATTATCTTGGATTCTCCAGCATCTGCAGTTCCCATTATCACTGATACAACATGGCTGAGTTAGACAGTTTTGCTGTAAACTGGTCAAGGTTAGTCAGGGTACATTTCCCCAGCATTTCAACTTACAACAGAAGGCTTTGTCACAAACTGAGATCTTTCCTTTAGGACAGCCAGTAGCCTCAGTGATGGCTGGCACAGCATGTGTAACCAAGTCCCTCACACAGCCCCAGTGGTTCTACGTAGATCAGAAACCCATCTCCTCATGAATTTAGTGTTGCCCCGTGCCAAAATTTTATTCAGACTGCCCCCGCAGTGCCTGGAGGTGCGTTCCTGGACCAAAATCAATTTTGCTTCCAATCTGTCAGTCTCAAATCTTTGGTTGTAGCTCAGTGTGTAGTCTATTCTGTTTCTAATCCATGTTAAGCCCAGAATTGTTACGCTGGGGGTTCAGTGATGGTAATACTGTTGAATTTAAAGGGAGGATAGTTCACAGGTCGGTGCAACATCGAGGGCCGAAGTGCCTGTTCTGCGCTGTATTGTTCTATGTTCTATGTTCAATTCTCTTTTGTTTGAGATGGTCATTTCCATGCATCAAAGTTATTTTTTGCTGCTATCAGCCCAACCCTGAACATTGTCCACATCTTGCTGTATGACAAGCCAAGGTCTTGGTGACACCATCTCATATCTGCTTTGGATCTGAACCAATTTTTTTTTCCACATGCCTCAGTGAAGTGCAGGAAGACATATTTATGCTCGTTAAAGGCACTGTGTAGATACATATTTTAAATTATTTGATGCTGACAGTGAAAATATGGGCATGTCTGGATTATGACAGGGGCAATAGAGTACACCTATTCATCCTTCAGAAGGTTAGCCTCGTGAATCAAATTACAGCATTATTTGATATACTGATGGAGGCTCTGTAAGTAGTACGCCATCAAACCTGAGCTTCAGCCTGATCTCAGAAGACCACAGAAGAGAGCAAGCAGTTTATTAATATTTCTCCCTGAAGATAATGTTTCACATTACAGCTGAGATGTTGGAATTATTTCATTAGTTCTTAGAAAGACTTGTATTTATATGGTGCCTTACAGAACCTCAATACATCCAAATGTTTCTTCCCCATCCACTGCAGCCTCTTTGGGCTCAACAAACTTCCACAATATAACAATAAACAAATAATCCCTGAATGACATTAGTCCAAGGATAAATACTAGCCAGAACACAGAGAAAGGACCTAATTAGTCAACTAAAGCCATGGAATCTTTTTCCAAGACTGCAGCTTCATCCAAAAAACAGCATCTCTCATAGTGCAGTTCTCCTTCTGCAGTGGAGTGTCAGCCTGGATTTAGTGTACGGGACTTGAAGCAATGTCAAATTAATTCTTGAAATCGGAGCCAACTTATTATTACACAATACTATAAATAATACAATGCAATGGTGATATTGTAATTTGACTAGCCTTAGGATACCCAATTAAACCAATTTAGATTGCTGATATATACTAATATGTCGTGCATGTCAATTCAGTGCTAATTTAAAAAAAACACTCTTAAAAGAACAATACTTTGTAGTCAACAGATCCAGAATAATCATGACTAGTGGGTTCTGCAGGTCCTCCATTGGAGAATAGTAAAATCTTACAGGTATTTTGGTCATCTCTTAATTATTGCCAAGAAAGTATAGTCCTCCATTTCCAGTGTTCTTCAAGCATAACTCTGACTGGGAAAATCAGTAGGTCTTCATCGGGTGCAGCCTAGGTAACATACCAATCATATATGTCCATAGCTGTGGAAACAGTTGCCAAGCAACAGTTTATGAAGAAATTTTCAAACTGACTGTTTTTAACAGGGCTGAGTGTCTTGAACTACACAAGCGTCTTGTTATTTTAAAAGCTCTGTTATAACCAGAGAAAAAAAGCCGTCTAATTTTCTTCAGATTTGAGTCTGAGCTCAGCTTTGAAGTTCCAAATGCTTATGCAAAGCTGAATTCAAGTGTTTATTTTGTACAGTTCAATGGGATGGTTGCGTTTAACATGATTTAGCTGATAACAGTAAAATAAGGTGCCTATAACGATTGTTTGTACCTAGAGATATCACCCTTTTAAATTGGATTTTTAAAAAGTTATATCCATGTAATATTAACAGAATATCAATTTCCATTTATATAGCACCATTATCATTAAACATTCAAAGGCTCTTCACAAGAGGATTATTAAGTAAAATTTGTCACCCTAAGGAATCACTAGGACAAATGACAGAAACCTTGCCCAAATAGGAAGGTTCTTAAGGCTTGTATTGAAGGCAGAGAGAGAGGAGAGAGGGAGAGGGAGGCAGAAATGTTTGGGGGAGGGAGGTTCAGAGCTCAGGAACTTGCCAGGAGAAAGCAAGGTCAACAATAGTATGCAACTAAAATCAGGGATGCTCAATAAGCCAGAGATCTTGGAGGATTGTGAGTTTCAAGGAGGTTACGGAGAGAAAGAGCACTGAGGCCATAGAGGGATTTGAAAACAAAGGTAAGAATTTTTAAATCGAAGCATTGCATAACCAGAAATCAATACAAGTTATTGAGCACAAGGAATATAGATGGACAGGGCTTAGTATGAGTTTTGGATGATCCCACATTAAAAAAGGGTGGAGAATATGGGAGTCTGGTCAGAACGGTACTGAAGTGGCTGAGTTCAGAGGTTGCAAAGGTTCAACTATAGTTAAGCTGCATGATAAGCAAGGAAACCTGCTCTTCTAGGTTTCCGAATCACAGTAACTACTAGCTCTGCTCCAAAACCATGCCACAAGAAACACTGTTGGTTTATCTTTACAATTACTGAGGAGCCTGTGGATGACCTTCAGCAACTGGTGCATCCATTAGATAGTATAGTTGGCCTAAAGTTTTGTCTGAATAAACAGACTGCTTATCTGACATCCAGTACTGTATGAGCACAAATACTGGGAAGTTCAAAGCTATTGTCTTTGATCCTTGCTACTGACTCCACTCCTTTCTTTGGCAAAACATTCCAAACAGGCTAATTCACAACTTAAGTGAGATAATGGGAACTGCAGATGCTGGAGAATCCGAGATAACAAAGTGTAAGGCTGGATGAATACAGCAGGCCAAGTAGCATCTTAGGAGCACAAAAGCTGACGTTTTTGGGCCTAGACCCATCATCAGAAAAGGGTCGAAGGGTCGAGGCCGGAAATGTCAGCTTTTGTGCTCCTAAGATGCTGCTTGGCCTGCTGTGTTCATCCAGCTCCACACTTTGTTATCTCTAATTCACGATTTAATGTCATTTTTGACCCTGAGATGAACTTCCAACAACATATCTATGTCACCCCAGGGCATGTTTGAATGTTTTTTCGCCAGTTGCTATCTAGAAACAGGCCCACTTGACAGTGTGGGTGGGTGGATTCGTTGGTGGGTCGGTTGGTTGAGACCCAGGGGGTCTTGTGGTGCCATGTCCTTACCTGGGTTCAAGTACTACTTGCTCTTGAGGTGTTCAATAACATCTCTGAACAAGTTGATTGGAAAAATAGGTTAATTCTTTTATTAAAAAGCAGTTCCAATATTTTGATTTAATCCCTTTCTGCTCTTCCAACTCAACCTTCCCCTCGGCTTCAATAGTCAGTATTTGCCCATAATG
The DNA here is from genome assembly GCF_030684315.1 of Stegostoma tigrinum. Lineage (NCBI taxonomy): Eukaryota > Metazoa > Chordata > Chondrichthyes > Orectolobiformes > Stegostomatidae > Stegostoma > Stegostoma tigrinum. Next base: position 27,902,883 of record NC_081363.1, read on the forward strand.
GGCTTTGTTTGTAAACGTTCAATTGGCTACAGGTGTTTCACTGTTGGTGTTTAGCAAGTTAAACTCTTTTTTCCTTTATTCATTCTCAGGATGAGGTCGTTGCTGGCCAGGCGGCATTTATTGCCCATCCCTAATAACCCAGAGGGCAGTTAAGAGACAACCACATTGTTGTGGGTCTGGAGTCACATGTAGGCCAGACCGGGTAAGGGTGGCAGTTTTCTCCCCTAAAGGGACATTAGTGAACCAGATGGGTTTTCCCCTGACAATCAACAATGGATTCATGGTCATCATTAGATTCTTAATTCCAAATATTTATTGAATTCAAATTCCACCATCTGCAATGGCAGGATTTGAACACTGGTCCCCAGAATATTATCTGGGTGTCTGGATTAACAGTCCAGCGATAATACCACCAGGCCATCACCTCCCAGCAGTGATTTGGGCGGTGGGAAAGTCACTTAGTTGTGTTTGATAAGGTAGATGAAATGAAACAGATCCATAACTAGTTCAGGCAGCAGGCTGTGGAATGGTTTATCTGCCTACTTGTCTGCCCCTCTTCCACAGTTATGTTTGTGCCTGGTGTCCTTGGAGAAAGAGCACACAATGTCCATCAATGCTCTCAATGCCTTTCAAGAGAGGTGGGCACTGCAGGAGAAACAGTGCTTTATTTCCCCCTTCAACTCCATTTTTATTTAGCCCCTCCTCCCTCTCCTTACCTCCCCATCACTTTTGATGGCTAGCATTACCCTTAATGGGCTTTGCATAAAAACATTCTATAGGGTGTCTGGGGGGTTTTATGAGTGGTTGTTAGTAGATAAAAACAAAGAAAATGTCAGGATGATTTGCTAATCAGAAAAAAAAGCAATACAGTTGTGTGTAAGAGCACTTCTGGTTATGGAAAAAATGGAAATTAAGAAAAAGTGAAGCAAACACATGGTTAGGTCTACAATGCTGGATGTCCCAGGGTGGGACTAGCCTATGTACACTACAAGTATTGGCTCTATTTTGGTGTTCAACAGCAAACAATATTCCTTTCCAGTCAGGTTTGTTAAGTTATTAAACTAATCAAACTTTCTCTATAAGGTAGCCTAATTGTTGCAGGAATCAACCTTGAGAATCTTTTCCAAACAGTCGCCAATGAAATAGATCACTCTTTGAGTAAGAAGACCCAACATGTATGCAACACACGAGAGGATGAAATTTAGTGAAAGCAATGGAATCTCATCCACCCACTGAAGAGTACGTGAGATCTCCATGTTGCATCTCTTAGGGTTAGGCCCATAAAACTAAATGCCAATCCAGCATTTAACTAGGCCACGTCATGTGTAACCCAGGATCAAGGACTCCAGAGGCAGAAATCCCGTTTGTTCTCCCACATCTGGAAGTTGCCAACCAGTCAGTCTGGCATCTGTGCATTGCTCCACAGCACTATCAGGACAGCATTGGCGGTTACCGGTAATGCACCCAAACAAAGCCCCGGATTTACTGAGAACCCCAGGCCAGTGAATGCAGCTGTGATATGGTTCACAGTGAACCCAGAACTTGGGGAATGCACTTGGCAGCTAAAATGGGAGGTGGCTCAGACTGCTGTCTACCTGCCCACTTTGAATGAGGGAGCCCTCTAAAAGCCCAAAAAAACCCTACCAGGAACTCCCACAATGCTAATCTCTCACCCATCTCTGGGTGAATACCAACAGTGGCAGAATTGTAAACCATCTTTCTGAGCTTTACCTATGTCATTAGTACCTAAATAATGACCACAACAATTAGATAATTTGTCTCCCACTCAAAATTCCCCTCCTAGACCTTAGGAGTTATTCTTGAACCTGACAGGAGATGTAGCCTTCAGGGCTCATAGTCTAAGCTTCATAGCATAATAACTATCACTTAAATGTACAGCCCTCTACTACCACTACAAACCTTTCTATTTCTCCAATTTAAGTAACCCTATGTTTGACAATGCTGTAATCAGTTAATTCATCCTCACTGCAGTCACAGTACAAGAGAAATTTGTATCCTATAGGACATATTCAAGAACAGAAATGCTAGCTTTGCTGATATCTGCATCATTCTCAGTCATACTGTCTTGTGGTCTGGACCATGGACCAAATCTGAATGACTTATCCTTGGGGGCTATGACTGTCTCTAGGAACAAAGCGTAGAGGACAATGTTCTCTTTTCCTGATGCATCACAAAGCCCAGAATCCAGATCATCAATCTGAGTTGACATTCTTCAAGCTGCAAACAGCTACTGCAGAGATGGTTCACACTGACCACCAGACCAACATCACTTGCCTTGCCATCTCTATCTGGTTTTCAAGTTTTTAAACATGTTGCTGCGGTACAGGAAATTGGCTAGGCCACTTTTGGAATATTGCGTTCAACTCTCGTCTCCCTGCTATAGGAAGGATGTTGTTAAACTTGAAAGGGTTCAGAAAAGATTGACGGGGATGTTGTCAGAATTGGAGGGCTGGAGCTATAGGGAGAAGCTGAATAGGCTAGGGCTATTTTCCCTGGAGTGTCAGAGGCTAAGGAATGACCTAAAAGAGGTTTATGAAATAATGAGAGATATGGGACAAGGTGAATAGCCAAGGACTTTGTCCCAGGGTAGTGGAGTCCAAAACTAGAAGGCATAGGTTTAAGGTGAGAAGGGAAAGATTAAAAAGGGACCTAAGGTGCAGCTTTTTCACTAGAGAGTAGTTTGTGAATGGAATGAGCTGCTGAAGGAAGTGCTGGAGGCTGATAAGATGGCAACATTTAAAAGGCATCAGGATGGGTACTTGAATAGGAAGAATTTCGAGGGATATACGCCAAATGCTGGCAAATTGGACTAGACTAATTTAGGATATCTGGTTGGCATGGATGAGTTGGACCGAAGGGTCTTTTTCTATGCTCTACAACTATATGACTCTAGAAATATCATCAAATGTATTTTTATAGATTTTACTTTAGGTAATAACCTTATTCAATTGATTAAATTCAGATCAAGGCTTGAGGAATTTAGTATAACTTAGTCCAAATGGGAAGAGTCTCCAGATGACAGCGCACGATAAAACAGGATGTGTTGTTGTAGATTCAAGGGTCATTATAAATATTTCACTGGACCTTCAGCTGACTGAATAAGCAGTGACCACTAGCATCAAAAATGAAAGTCCTTATTTATTCATTAATTACCTCAGACTCAGGAATTTCTGGAGCTCTAAATATCAAAGGTCACTTGGCTTACAGTGGAAATTTCAACCAAATATTTATGCTCAACATGTTGAAGTGTTAACTGAAAGTCCATGATATGCTGAAACATGACACTGATTGAAATTTTTAATAGCTTTAGTTCTTAATTTAAACCAAAGTCCTAGTGTAGAGAAGCTAAAAAATATTCCCGAACCAATCACTTAACCTGCTTTCACATGAAATCAAACTTCAGCAAGTTTCACGACTTTTGATTCAAATATTGCCCAGGGTTTCCATGCCGTTTTTAAATTCTCCCAACTACAGTTGTACTTTGCTGATCTGTTCCCGGTGATTTAGGTGATGTTTCTGAAAAAAAAACCCATCCCATTGTACTTTACTGTTTTTCCCTAAAGTTCCAATGATCATTAATGGGGGCAGTGAAGTAGGAACAGGCAACTACAAAGTGTTCTTTCTTCATTATCCCTGGGGATTCCTGGCGGCGGTAGGCCTGGAGCCTGAACTCTTGGTAGCAACGGTGTCCGGAGTGGGAAATCCTGGCACTACAGGCCCAGAGCCCGGATTATTGGCTGTGTCAGCACTACAGGCCCAGAGCCCGGATTATTGGCTGTGTCAGCAAGGCAGAAGCAGAACTGGGGTCTCTTGGAGCATCGACATCATCATTGCTTTTTCCAGAGCAGGGACTCCTGGATGCTTGGAACATCTCGCAGAGACATTGCAGACGTCCTGAAGCTGTGCTTGAGACCTCAATTTGAATAGAAGGTGAACTCCTACTTAAGTAAGAGATAGTAAGAACTGTTGATGTTCGAGTCAGAGATAACACAGTGTGGAGCTGGAGGAGCACAGCAGGTCAGGCAGCATCAGAGGAGCAGGAAAGTTTACATATCAGAAATTTCTGAAGGCGGGTCCCAAAACGTCAACTTTCCTGCTCCTCTGATGCTTCCTGGCCTGCTGTGCTCCTCTGGCTCCATACTGTGTTATCTCCTACTTAAGTAATTTATTTCTGCCCTTACTGTAAATCCAAATGGCACTGGATCGTGGTGACAAGACATTTTTCACATTATCTTCAAGATATATGTGACAATAAATCATTCATAAGTCAACAGTTCACAGGGGAATCCTGGACAAGATGAACACAGTAATGATACTTTGAGCTGTGGAGAGACACTGCCAGCAAATACCCTAAATTGAGTAAAGGATTTTGCCCAAAGCAGTTGGTCACGATGTGTAGCAGGTAGTAATGAACAGTAGTGGAGAAAGTGGATTTTGATTACACCACTCATGTGAAGCAGTACCAAAAGTAATTCTCCTGTTGACATGGCAAGGTAGGGCATTGACGGGTTGTGCTAAATGCCAGATATGGTTTGCACCATGGCAACAGATAAAAGCAATAAAGAGATGTACTGCCTTTAATGTAGAAAGTACCTCCAAAGTACTTCACATAAATGCAGTTTCCATTCCCAACACCAGTTTCTCAGAAGCTGCAGTGCACCAGACCCAAGAAATTTGGATCCATCTTTTATTCTTTCTCTGTCATTTGTCTTAGTTGGCTCGTGTTCAAGAACATCAGTAAGATAAATGAGATTCACTGTTCCAAATCACATTAGCAACAAGGTCTCATAAGATTATGACATTAAAGAAATACTGACATTTTCTGCTCTTAAATGTTTTCAGCCCTTTATAACGAGTATGCCTGTAAGATTCCTTTCAAAGGGGTTTCTGTGGCCATTTAAATTTTGTTAAAGATCAAAGCAGTCCAATGCTACACTGTCATGTGTGATGCCATATATATTATTATCTTTACTAACTCTGAAAGAATATTCCGATACGTGATATGCTTTCCGATTGAATTAGAATATGTCATGAGCTAAAGCCAGAAAATATTTCTTAAGAAAATACTCAGACATAGAACATAAAACATTACAGCACAGTACAGGCTCTTCGGCCCTCGAAGTTGTGCAGACCTGTCATGCCGATCTGAAGCCCATCTAACCTACACTATTCCATGTACGTCCATATGCTCATCCAATGGCGACTTAAATGTACCTAAAGTTGGCGAATCTACAACAGTTGCAGGCAAAGCGTTCCATTCCCTTACTACTCTCTGAGTAAATAAACTACCTCTGACATCTGTCCTATATCCTTCACCCCTCATTTTAAAGCTATGCCCCCTCGTGCTCGCCGTCACCATCCTAGGAAAAAGGCTCTCCCTATCCACCCTATCTAACCCTCTGATTATTTTATATGTTTCAATTAAGTCACCTCTCAACCTTCTTCTCTCTAATGAAAACAGCCTCAAATCCCTCAGCCTTTCCTCGTACGACCTTCCCTCCATGCCAGGCAGCATCCTAGTAAATCTCCTCTGCACCCTTTCCAAAGCTTCCACATCCTTCCTATAATGCAGTGACTGGAACTGTACGCAATACTCCAAGTGCAGCCGCACCAGAGTTTTGTACAGGTTCAGCATGACCTCTTGGTTCCGGAACTCGATCCCTCTATTAATAAAAGCTAAAACACTGTATGACTTCCTAACAGCCCTGTCAACCTGGGTGGCAACTTTCAAGGATCTGTGTACATGGACACCGAGATCTCTCTACTCATCTACACTACCAAGAATCTTACCATTAGCCCTGTACTTTGTCTTCCGGTTACTCCTACCAAAGTGCATCACCTCACTCTTGTCTGCATTAAACTCCATTTGCCACCTCTCAGCCCAGCTCTGCAGCTTATCTATGTCTCCCTGCAACCTACAGCATCCTTTGTCACTATCCACAACTCCACCGACCTTAGTATCATCTGCAAATTTACTAACCCATCCTTCTACGCCCTCATCCAGGTCATTTATAAAAATGACAAACAGCAGTGGACCCAACACCGACCCTTGCGGTACACCACTAGTAACTGGCCTCCAGGATGAACATTTCCCATCAACTACAACCCTCTGACTTCTTTCAGCAAGCCAATTTCCGATCCAAACTGCTATATCTCCCACAAGTCCATTCCTCCGCATTTTGTACAATAGCCTACTGTGCAGAACCTTATCGAATGCCTTGCTGAAATCCATATACACCACATCAACCGGTTTACTCTCATCTACCTGGATGGTCACCTTCTCAAAGAATTCAATAAGGTTTGTGAGGTACGACCTACCCTTCACAAAACCGTGCTGACTATCCGTAATCAATTTATTCTTTTCTAGATGATTATAAATCCTATCCCTTATAGCCTTTTCCAACACTTTACCAACAACTGAGGTAAGGCTCACTAGTCTATAATTACCAGGGTTGTCTCTACTCCCCTTCTTGAACAGGGGAGCCACATTTGCTATCCTCCGGTCGTCTGGCACTATTCCTGTAGATAATGACGAGTTAAAGATCAATGCCAAAGCCTCGGCAATCTCCTCCCTGCCTTCCCAGAGGATCCTAGAATAAATCCCATCCAGCCCAGGGGACTTAACTATTTTCACCCTCTGTAGGATTTCTAATACCTCTTCCTTGTGAACCTCAATCCCATCTAGTCTAGTAGCCAGTATCTCAATATTCTCCTTGACAACATTGTTGTTTTCTAGAGTGAATACTGTTGGAAAATATTCATTTAGTGCTTCCCCTATCTCCTCTGACTCCACATAGAACTTCCCACTACTATCCTTGATTGGCCCTAACCTTTCTCTCGTCATTCTTTTATTCCTTAAATACCTAAAGAAAGCCTTAGGGTTTACCGTGATCCTATCCGCCAACAGATGTTCAGTATAAAAGTCTTATGATAATAGGAAACACATTCACAATCTGAAGACTGATTTCCAGTGTTACTCATACTGAAAAATTCTTATATTACTATTAATCATGTTGAAAACATGTAAACATACAATAATGCAGTGACAAAATAGATGAAGAAATTCAGCAGCTTACAAGGCATGCTGGGTAGAATGATGAAAGAGGGTAACTTTTTGGAGAAATGCATTTCCACACGATAGCCTGTACAGCATAACTTGCCATAGTCATGTGGCCTGAGGTGTTAAAGGCAAAAGCCATTAAAACCAAAACATGGAACAGTAATGTTGAATTCAAATTATATTAAAATTGTGAACCGATACTTTATTTCTACACAGAGACACCAAAATGCACATAAATTCAATAAGGTGTGGGAAAATTTTGTCTTGTTCACCGAGATGTTCCGCTACCTAACAACTCATCACATTGTCAATGATAACTGGCCACCAGTAGACACCAGTCAGATTCAATTAGTAACAATGCCTTAGCACCAGTTCGTCTGCGCATTGCTGGAACCCAGAGCAACACAAGCATGGTTCACAGTAGGTATCAAATTCTTTTCTTTCAAAATATACAGCTATGCTTGGAAATACCAGGGTTTTAAAACAACTCCTTTCTCAATTCAGTCAATAGTTTTAAACATACATAGATACCATCTTTACAATAAAGAATGCACAAGGGGCCAGAATTGGAGCAAACAGACAGTGTTGTAAAATTGGAAGAGAGAGAATTGAAAACACGGATCAGAATTTTAAAATTGAGACAATGGCGGGTCAATAGCCATTGCCTCAATTGCAAATTGCATAAAGAACAAAACAAAATCAAGGTCTACAGCACTGGAAAAAGTTCTTCAGTCTATCTAGTCTGTGCCAGTCAAAAACAATTACCTAACTATTCTAATCCATGTCCCAACATTTCGTCTTGTATACTTTGGTATCACAGGTGCACATCCAAATAGATCTTAAATATAATGATGGTTAACAGCCATACTCACTGCCAAAACTTGGGCACAATACATCAAAAATAACAAGCAGGTCTTGTTTCTCAAGAATGCCACCTTACTCTAATCGCCCATCAGTTGTACCCATATGACAGTCAGATTTTGAGAGCCTTTGTTGAGGGATTATATCCCAAAAGTAGGCAAATTACAAGAACAGAAATCGCAAGAACTGCAGATGCTGGAGTCAGAGGCAACACAGTATGGAACTGGAGGAACACAGCAGGCCAGACAGCATGAGAGGGGCTGGAAAGTCAGGATGCTTCTTCAGTCATTTTCTGGAGAAGGGTACCAACCTGAAATGTCAACTTTCCTGCTCTTCTGATTCCACCTGGCCTGTTGTGTTCCTCCAGCTCCATACCGTGTTGTCACCTAATTATAGGTACTCTGCTGTTGGTAACCTACATGTGTCCACAAAATGTAATTTTAATCTGTGTGGAAGGTTAATTACCTCAATCACCAGCACAAGGTTTTAGAGGGTGCAACTCATATCTAATGAAGACTATCCTCCTTTAAATTAGCTGTTCATTAAAGCTAACAATTCCATCAGCTTTCTCAGAGACAACCAATGCCGACATAACTGAGTACTGTAATTTTTCTAGGAAATCCCAAGATGAATGGATAGCACTCATTAAATCCTTACATGCTCCAGCTATCAATAGTCAAATGGATACCAAGAGGAACAGATGACAACTTGTTTGTGTGGCACCTAGCATTGCATAATGCAAGTAAATTCTGACTCTGGCAGGATCTGCCACTAGATCTTTACTTTTACCCAATTCATGCTGTCGCTAAAGTCTTGGAGTCATACAGCACAGAAACACACCGTTCGGTTAAACTCACCCATGCCAACAAGACATCTCGATCTGACCTAGTCCCATTTGCCAGCATTTAGCCCCTATCCTTCTAAACCCTTCCTATTCATATATCCATCCAGGTGCCATTTAAATGGTGTAATTGTAATCACCTCCACCATTTCCTCTGGCAGCTCATTCCATACACACACCATCCTCTGTGGGAAAAATTACCCCACAGGTCCTTTTTAAATCATTCCCCTCTCATCTTAAACCCATGCTTTCAAGTTTTGGATTCCCCCACCCTAGGAAAAAAGCCTTGGCTATTCACCCTATCCATGCCCCTCATTATTTTATAAACAAGCATTTTAGTGCTTCCTTGGAAGGCGTGACCATCTTCTGCAGTATCGTCTGATGATGTGGCTGATCTTTTGCCTTGCTTGATATGTTAGGTTTACGAAACATATTTTGGCAAAGGAAAATAGTATAGAGTTCATGGGGATCCCACTGTCTGTCCTGGCTACCTCTATCCACTTATCTAGTGGAGCCAGGCAACCAAGCAGCACTTGCCTTTGGTTCCTCCAGCAGAAACTCTTGCAAGAGAAAATCTAGGCGCCTGTGGGCCCTCATTATTACAACACAGAGACAGACATATATACTGAGTCAGCATTTCTACCTCTGCATTCAGAACACAATAAACCTAAACTGTTAAAGACACCCCAATAACTATTCCAGTAGTTTCTAATCAGATTTTTGAAGAATTAATCCCAGACATTGTGAATAATGAATTCCAGGTGCTGGTTTTGTATCTCAACAAAAGACTTAACTATTTATTAAATACACGATAACTTTAGAAGTAGAAAAAATAATCAATGCGAGCTGATTATTGTCAATGCTTTAAGCCCAAAAGATTTGTTGTCAGCCTCCATTCATGCGAAAGACAAACAGAAAAATAATCACAGTTAAGGGATAAACAAACAAAATAACAAGTTGGCCAGATTATTTAAATGTCTTTTATGATGCATTGTTGCACAGGTATAAATGTGGACACCTTCGCTATTTTTCTGAGATGTTGACCAGGGTCATTTTTTCCAATCACCAGGCAAAGGCAGGAATACTTCTAACTCAGTCTTGTACTCTTGGGCTCAGGAAGCTGGAGCATCAGATTAGCCAAGGAGCTTTCAAATTTTCATGCTCTATCAGCAGCAACCCAGAACCATCTCTCAGAAAAGACTTCAATTCTGGTTCCATGCTGGTGGACTGATTGGCTGTTTCCAAGGCCTCAATTGCCATTATTGAGTCTCTTCCAGACTTGCTGGAACCAGTTTCCAGATACTGACCTCATTAATAGTCAACCTTTGCTATCTGTTTAAAGACAATGCTCTTCCTGGGTTGCTGTGTCCAGTGAAACTCCTTTAATCAAGAGTCAGCCTACAATTGACTCTCAGGCCAGGCTTCACAAACACAAAACTTATTTGGTCTCTTCTTTTCTTTTAACCACAAGCTGTTCCAAAATCCACAAGTCATTTCTAGTTCAATTCAAAATTGTTGAAAGAATAAACTAAAAATAATAAAAATTCAGAAAGGATTCTAACAACATATTTTTCAGCAGATGATTGTTGTTGGTTGAAATAAAATGTCTATGTCTATGGAAATAAAATGGCAGCCTTTTCAGTTGTGACAGCCATTCGCTTGCAATTGTAAACAGAAAATTAGCCAGAAGATGCATTTTCAATTTGCGCCACTCACTGGAAACAACATAAATCTTTACTGACCTCAGCAACTACTCAGGCCTCAGTGCTTAGAGCATGATACAAAGCAATAACTCTGATCATTTTTCAAAAAATCTTCTTGACGCTACTTTCAATGTTTTTAAGTAGTTTGCTGTCAGAAATCCACTGTTGACCTTTCTTTGTTTTCAACCAATCTAGTGATTAGTGGATAGAGTGGCATAGACTATCTACAGAAGGAGCATTGGACTTACATAACAAAAAGATTCATAGCATGATATGAGTAAGTATAAGTTAATTTGATTAGGTATAATTATTAGAATTGCTCCCTCTGAAAGCCAGGCTAGAACTGTTTATGTATATCTACTGAATTCCACTGACATCAGTAGACTGGGTGGAGCCATTGTAACATACCTATTAACCTATTCAGAACCATTACTTTATACAAAATCTCCCCCAAGCATTTTTCTCCAGAAATAAGCATTTACGCAAATGCATACATGTATCGATACATTATAATTATCACTCCGGCCAAGATGTCAGAAATGCGTGACGTCTGGAAGCACTTCAGAAGTTTCCACGTCAAAGGTTATTGCAAAAATAAATGCTCATGACGTGGAGGATAGCACATTGGCACAATAGAAATTTGGCTGCCTAACAGGAAGCAGAGCATAGGTGTAAATGGATTTTTCTCAGGTTGGCAAGATGTAATGCGTGGTCTGCTACAGGGATCAGTGCTGGGAACTCAAATCTTTATAATTTCTAAAAGTGACTTAGATGAAGAAATGGAAGGTATTGATGCCAAATTGGCTGATGACACAAAAGTAGGTAGGAATGCAAGTTATGAAGAGGACACAAGAAGGTTTCAAAAAGACATAGATAGGTTATGTGAGTGGACAAGGATGTTGCAAATGAGTCTAATGTGAGAAAATGTGAAGTTGTCCATTTTGGTAGGAAGAATACAAACTAAACGTTAGTTTAAATGGAGAGAAGTTGTGGTTCTGAGGGATCTGGGTCTCATGATACATGAATCAGAAAATGTTAGTTGGAAAGTACAACAACAATTAGAAAAGCTAATTGAATAGTATCACAAGGGCAATTGAATACAAAAGTGGGGAAGTTTTGGTTGTTACATTGGGCGCCAGCGATTACCCATCTGCAGTACTGTGTACAGTATTGTTTGCCTTCTTTAAGGAAGGATGTAAATACATTGTAGGCCGTTCAGAGAAGGTTACCTAAACTTTTACCTGCAATGTACAGGATAACAAAGTGTGTAGCTGGATGAACATAAGGCCAAGTAGCATCTCAGGAGCACAAAAGCTGACGTTTCGGGCCTAGACCTTTTACCAGAGAGGCTTATGTACAGATTGGCTTATGAGGAAAGAGTGGAAAGGCTAAGCTTATATCCATGAGTGTTTAGAAGAGGAAGAGGTGATGTGATTGAAACATGTAATATTTTGAAAGGTCTTGACAGGTTGGATGTAGAGATTATGTTTCATGTTATGGAAGAATCGTAAACTAGAGGACATTGTTTAAAAATCAGAGGTAACTGACTTAAAATAGGGATTAGATATGCTTTGAAAATTTAAAGGCAGAGGCAGGCAGGTTCTTGTTAAGCAAGGGTTTGAAAGGTTATGGGGGAGGAAGGAATATGGGTTAGTGATTACATTCAGATCAACCATAATCTCATCGAATGGCAAAGCAGGATTTTTGAATTGAATAGCCTACTTCTGCTCGTGATTCATGTGTTCATATCCTTCCTTAAATATCTTGACCATTACTGTATATTATTCTCCAGAAGTGATCTCACCATTACACATTCGTTTTATTTTTTAAACATATTTTTTATTACATTCCCCTCACAATAAACAATAATATTCAATTAGCTTTCTTGGTTACTTGCTGTACCTGCATGCAACCTTTTGCAATTCCTAAGACTCCCAGATCCCTCTGCATCTTAGCACTTTGCATCTCTCACCATTTAGAAAAAAATGCTTCATTTTTATTCTTCTTGCTGAAATAGACAAATTTACATTCCTACAATATACTCCATTTGCCAGATCTTTGCCAATCACTTAACCACCTACGTCCCTTCATATTTTCCTCTGGCCATGTTACAACTTTCTTACCCATTCTTCCATCATCAGCAAATTTAGTAATTGCATTTTTGATTCCTTCATCTGCACCATATATATAAATTGATAAAACTGGAGGTCCCAGCATGGACCTCTGTGACATAGGAATTTCATCTTGCCTACTAGAAAAAGACCTATTTAAAAATCCTCTACATCCTTCTAGCTAGACAATCTTCTCTCCGTTGCACATAAAAGCATGAGCTTTTATTTTCCTATAAAATGCTTTGCTGTGGCAGCTTAGAAAACATCTGCAGTACTGTGTACAGTATTGGTTGCCTTCTTTAAGGAAGGACGTAAATATGTTGTCAGCAGTTCACTTACACCTGCAATGTATAGATTGGCATATGAGGAAAGAGTGGAAAGGCTAGGCTTATATCCATGGGTAAATCTATGAACATTATATGCACCTGCCCTGCTTCATCCAAAGCGCATGTTCTTTCCTCAAACAGCCCAATAATCAGTTAAAATGATTTCCCTTTCACAAAGCCATGCTATCTTTTGACTGATTACCCTGAATATTTCTAAGTATCCTGTTTTAACATATTTACTGTAATACCTTTCCTATGTCAGATGTTAAATTGTAGTTTCCTGCTCTTGGGTCTGCCACCATTTCTTGAATAAAGGAGTTACAATCACTCATTTCCGTTCTACTGGAACTTTTCCTGAATCTATGAAATTTTGGAAAATTACAACCAGTTCACCAACCATCTTATCAGCCTTTTCTTTAAAGATCCTGGGAAGAGGTACATCAGGACCCAATGACTTGACTGAGAGGAAACGTTAAGGTTAATGAAATGGACACTTTTTCCCTAGCACCTGTCTCGATAGTTAGATATGTTACACTGATATAGCCCGTGACCATATACATAAGGCCATAGACTATTAACTAGCAAGAGTAGACCATTCAGCCCCTTGAGCCTGCTCCACCATTCAATGGGGTCCTGGTTGATTTGACACTGCTCAATATCTACTTTCCTGCACTTTCCCTGTTATCTTTGATTTTCCTACCTATCTACCAAGAATGCTATCTAACATAGCCTTAAATATACGTAACGAATCTGTCCCTACATCTCTCTGTGATAAGTTATAAAAACTCACAACCTTCTGAGAGAATAAATTCCTCTAATCTCAGTCTTAAATTGATGTAGAGGTGCTGTTGTTGGACTGGGATGGACAAGGTCAGAAGTCACGCAACACCAGCTTATGGTCCAGGAGGTTTATTTGAAATCACAAGCTTTCAAAGTGTTGCCCTCTCGTCAGGTGAAGTACTGTAAACTGATGCTGTGTGATTTCTGACCCAGTCTTAAATTAGTGCATGTTTATTCTGAGACTATACCCTCTGGTGCTAGACACTGCCATGAGGGGAAACTTACCTGATCAAGCCCCTTAAAAACCCAATGTTTCAATGAGATCACCGCTTGTTCTTCTAAACTCCCAAACTGTTCAGCTTTTGCCCAGAAGACAATCTGTCCATACCAGGGATCATCCTAGTGATCCTTCTCTGAACTGCATCTTTTCTTAAATAAGGGGACTGAAACTACTGTTTTATAAATCCCTGATATTGCAGGTCAGTAAAATCTAAATGAACACAGTCACTGCAGCAGATGCAGTTTGTAATCACGTCACTCCTGGGTATTTAAAAATAAGATTGCTGAGTTAGTTGAATTTGCAGCATTTCCATGGCACTGACTCATTTCTGGCACAATCTAGCTGTAGTTATTAATAACTATTCCTGGAAGAAACATTTTTTTCATCAGCTCTATCATGCATCGTACACTCAAATCAAACATTATTAGCTCTAGTCACGCACTCACTTCACAATGTGAAAAAGTTGACTGGCACCATGATCTCAAACAAAGGCATGAATTGAAATACATTTTGAGGAAAATGTCTTATAATTCTTCAGATCTGCACATGACCTTCTGAATATAAGTAATCCTTGTCTCATTACATCTGTGGTCTCCAAAGTAACTTTAGGCCCTGCCTTTGTAACAGAAGACCTGGATTAGAGATCGCCTTTTCTTGGGCCTTAGGATTTGACCTCAGTAATGCTAGTTGGAAAGGTTCTATTGAAAGCCTCAGAGAGCCAACATAAACAGCTTTTCATGCTCTTTCTACACAGACCCCAGTGGAGTCCTGCTGGAGCCAGTCCTTTAGGCGTCTGGGTTACTTACATTAGAATTCTCTTCTCACCCCCTTTCATCTGCCTTTCTGTCTGAGGATGAATTGGTGATGCAATTTTCCATTTTAAAGTGACACAATAAGTGCAAACTACTGTCAAAAATTGACTAAAATGAACTGGGGCAGAAAATAATAAGAAATTCTGTATGAGAATAAAAGTTGGATGCTAGAAATGATTTATTTTATGGTGCATCTAGTGTGGCCTAAACCTTGTCCAACCGTGACCCCAATTTGAGGCTTGAACATTTTTGCGACCCCCAGTGAGAACTCAGAAGGGTTGGGATGTGGGAAGAGGTCTCTGGGAACAAGGAGTGGGACTACAACTGTCATAACTCAGCCATAGAGACATGGCGGCCAATGCTGCCTCCAAATTTGTGATCTGAAAACTTTAGCTCCCAACTCAATTTGGGATTCTGACCTCTCCCCAACTTTGAGAGGACTTGTTTAACTCTGTAGCATCAAAAGCATTTAGAATTATTTTTTGGTTTTTGTTTAATTAGACAATTTTACCTAGAATGAGGTAGTAACTGACCTGATGTTCGATTATTGTTCAACTGATTTTCTTCTTAACAGGTTCATAAAGTACCTACCACGGTCAAACTCTTGCCAAAGTGAGAATTCTAGGAGGGAAAGAAAAAGCTTGTGAACCTGTTTAGGTGAAGACAGCTTTTTGTGCTTTCAAATTACGGCTTAAAAATTGAATCTATTTTTCAAAAGAAACCTCAAATCTGATGAGCAAGGTAAATAATTCTGAGCGGCGCAAGTAATTTATGACACTGCTGATACAGCAGGTTGACTTCGGGATAATGTTTCTTGTACTATTAGGTATTATGTAATGCAGAGAAACAGATCATTTGGTCCAACTGGTCTGAGTTGGAGTTTACACTCCACAGAAGTCTCTCCCCAGCAAGTGCATCTAACCATATTAGCATCACTTTCATTTACTTATATAACTTTAACTTAAATACATTTAAGTTATTCAACCTCAATTATTCCATGTGATGGCAAGTCCCACATTTCAACCATGCTCTTTGTAAGTAAGCTTTTTCTCACTTTCCTGTTGGATTTATTAATGACTATCTTATACTTCCAACCCCCAATTGTGGAACTCCCTCCTCTGGAAATTCCAAGAAGTCACATCCTCCCATATATTGCCATGCTGCTCTTTTTTTGTATGAAATGAAAATGCTCCACAGATCTAGCAGGAGATTCTCATCAGGGCTCCTTCAGAAAAACAGCAGTTGGGAGAAATGAAAATATCCCCTAACATTTTCACAGCAGTCAGCTTCCGTATTCTCTAATTTAAAGTTCCAGTATCACACATATATACTTTAACAGTTCCTGTGACAGAGCATGGACATAAGGTAAGTGCAAGGTTAGGGTGCTGGGAGATTGGGATGCCTGATGAGCAGGGGGTAATAGCACCAAGTGGGAAAGATGAGATGGTTCATGCCATAGGCTTGTGTGTGTGTGTGTGTGTGTGTGTGTGTGTGTGTGTATGTGTGTGTGTGTGTGTGTGTGTGTGTGTGTGTGTGTGTGTGTGTGTGTGTGTGTGCGCGCGCGCGAGAGAGAGAAATAGAGTCCAATCTCTGGGTAAGCGTCCTCCAAGGCAGGCTTCAAGATACACAACGGCGCAGAATCGCCAAGCAGCGACTGATAGCCAAGATTTGTACCCAGATTTCAAAAATATATTTTAAAACTGCAGTTTGTGTTGGTCCAATGACTATCTGACGACCAGAATATACAGCTTGTAGTTCTAAAGGTTGAAAAATAAATTTTCAAGAATGCATAAAATTTCGAAAAACATACAGAATGACAAAGGTGGTATAGCCCTCTTAAAAGAAAATGGTTTAAGTTCAGTAGTAAGAAAGAATATTAGGTCAGATCAGGACATAGAGTCAGAATGGTTGGAAATTAAAAACTTGTGGTCATAAAATGCTAGTATAAATAGTTAGTTCGGCTCCCTATTAGCACTTATACAGCTGGTCTGAGCGTTAGGCAAAAATTAATTGGAGTTTGTAACAAAGATATTTAATTGAGAGGGATATACTTCTTATATACTGAGTCAATAAAATCCAGAAGATGTATTTGTGGAATATTTTCTGATAATATTACTAAAATGAAGTACAGTAAATTAGTAAATCATAGTCAAAGATTACATGGGAAAAGTGACCATAATAAAATTGAGCTCTAATTTTGTAATGGGAATTCATATTTCTCCAAACACCTTTTAAAGATGCATAATATTTCGTACAGTTCACCATGTGAAAATATCATAATGTTGAGGTATAGGACATTGGTGAGGCTGCTTCTGGAATGTCGTGTTCAGTTCTGGTTGCCCAGTTATAGGAAGGATATTAAGCTGGAAAAGGTTCCAAAGGGATTTACCATGACGTTGCCAGGAATGGAAGGTTAGAGTTTTAAAGAGAAGTTGGATAGGCTAGGACTTTATCACTGGAGTGTAGGAGGTTGGGGGGTGACCTTTTAGAGGTTTATAAAGTCATGAGGGGTATAGATAAAGTGAAATACAAGTACCCTTTCCTTGGGATTTGGGATTTCAAGATAGGTGGGCATTTTTAAAGTGAGAGGAGAAAGATTTAAATAAGACATGAAGGGAAATATTTTTACACAGAGTGGTTTGTGTGTGGAATGAACTTCCAGAGGAAGTGGTGGATGCAGGTATAATCACAATGTTTAAAAGCCATTTAGGTAAGTTTTTAAAATTCATTAATGGGGTGAGGATGTCACTGGCTATGCAGCATTTATTGCCCATTCCTAATTGCCAGAGGGCAGTTTGGAGTCAACTACATTGTTGTGGTCTGGTGGCACAAGTAGGCCAGACCAGGTAAGGATGGCAGTTTAGTTCCCTAAAGGACATTAGTGAACCAGATGGGTTTTTCTGACAATCGGCAATGGATTTGGGGTCATTGTTGGATTCTTAATTCCAGATATTTTATTGAAATCAAATTCCACCATCTGCCGTGGCGAGATTTGAAACCGGGTTCCCAGAATGTTATCCAGGTCTCTGGATTAACAATCGAGTGATAATATCACTAGGCCATTGCCTCCCCTATAAGTACATGAAAAGAAAAGTTTGCAGGGATATGGGCCAAGCACAGACAGATGGGAGTAGGTTCAGTTTGGGCCCATGGTCAGATTCAGTATGGGCCACTTGGGCTGAAGAGACTGATTCCGTGCTGTACCACCAGAGTTAGCAGAAAAAGCGATTTCTGGGGCAATTTCCAGCTGCACATCAAATCACGTAATTTCTGTTTCTCAAATATTCTTTAAACCCATTTTTGCTTTGAGGAAAACAACTTCGCTTCTTCTGTCTCACCAGAAATCCAAAGGCATGGACAAAGAGGTCACTTTTAAGAAACACCCTAAATCATATTGCTACTCTTTCTTCTCCCTACTAAAATACATCATATCCTACTATTCTGCTCTGACAGTCATCAATGGTCATGTCTGCATGTTTCATTGGCCTGAGCAAGGCTGCTAGTATCTTCTTTACTGTTAATGGCATTTCCAAATTTTGTATCAGATTTTGATCCAAATTTTGAAAATAGTGCCCTATGTTCCCAAGTGCAGACCATTAACATACATCAAAAAAAGTTGTGGCTTTAACGTTGATCCAAGAAACATGATGATGTACTTCCCTTCAGTCAGAAAATTAACTGTTCACCACTACTCACTGCTTTCAATCTACAAAGTAATGAAGAGGATTGATGATGGGAGAGCTGTAGACATGATCTGTATGGACTTCAGTAAGGCGTTCGACAAGGTCCCTCTTAGCAGACTGGTTAGCAAGATAATAAGGAATACAGGGAGAAATAGTCATTTGGATATAGAACTGGCTTGAAGGTAGAAGACAGAGGGTGGTGGTTGGAGGGTTGCTTTTCAGACTGGATGCCTGTGACCAGCTGTGTGCCACAATGATCAATGCTGGGTCCATTGCTTTTCATCATTTATGTAAATGATTTTGATATGAACATAGGAGGTATGGTTAGTAAGTTTGCAGATCACACCAAAGTTAGAGGCGTAGTGGAGAGCGAAGAAGGTTACTTCAAAGTAGTACAGAATCTTGATTAGTTGAGCTAATGGACTGATGACTGGCAGATGGATTTTAATTTAGACAAATGTGAGATGCTGCATTTTGGAAAGGCAAATCAGTGCAGGACTCATACTCTTAATGGTAAGGTCCAGGGGAGTGGTGCTGAACAAATAGACCTTGGAGTGCACGTTCATGGTTCCTTGAAAGTGGAGTTCCAGGATAGTGAAGAATACATTTCGTAAGGTCAATGCATTGAGTACTGAAATTAGGAGGTTATTTTGCAGCTGTCCAGGGCATTGGTTAGGCCACTATTGGAATACTGCATACAATTCTGGACTCCCTGTGATATGAAGGAGGCTGTGAAACTTGAAAGTGTTCTGAAAAGATTAATGCCAGGGTTGGAAGTTTTGAGCTATTGGGAGAGGCTGAATAGACTAAGGCTATTTTCCGAGGGTCGGAGGCTGAAGGAATCCAAAACTAGGTTTAATGTGAGAGAGGGAAGATTTTAAAAGGACCTAAGTGACAACTTTTTCATGCAGAGGGTGGTACGTGTATGGACTCAGCTGCCAGAGGAAGTGAAATAGTCTGGTACTATTACAACATTTAAAAGGTATCTTGATGGGTACATGAATAGGAAGGATTTAGAGGGATATGGAGCAAATGCTGGCAAATGGGACTAGACTAATTTTGGATATCTGGTCAGCATGGATAAGTTTGACTTAAGGGCGTGTTTCCATGTTGCATATCTCTTTGACTCAATGACTATAACTTTGATTTTGCAGACAAGACCACTATGTTGTAACATGTAACATAATTTTGAAAAAATCTTTATTAAGTATCTAATGGTGGTGATACTCTGAAATAATCTTTTTTGATGTGCTTTTTAAAGAATGTTTCATCATATGGAAATATCACACCATATTTAGCAGGAACTGCAGTTTCGGGAGCAAATTTCAGCTGCACACGGAAGCGCTTAATTCCTGCATTTAGGAAATATTTCAGTTTAATCTTCTCAGTATGCAATTCTTTCTAACTTTGAAATGTTCTCAACTTTGGAAAGGACAGAAATCAGACGACAGCAGGTTACAGTCTGTTGGACTATAACCTGGTGTCATCTGATTTCTGACCTTGCTCACCACAATCCCTCACCGGTATCTCCACATCTCAATTTTGGAGAAATTCCAAAAAACACTGCAGGATGGTGCAGGGCGATGAAGAGGTGCAAACTACTCATGGGATTGTTGGGAATTGTCAGAAAAGGTAGGCAACTCACTAGACATGTACTCAATTGTCTTTGAACAGGGCTGTTATTAATAGACTATCCTGATTAGCAAGAATTTACTAGTATTGCACAGGATTAGACAGTGAAGGTGAAACAGTGCCATCTTTTGCAGTATTTGGTATAATGCAATGCTTTACATAATTTCATCTGAATTATTCAGATTTACAACAGTCTGCCCTATGTGTTGTATTTCTTAACAAACAAAGAATGAAATTCAGTCCAGGGAAACATGGATCTTAAATTAAACTTGCCTTTATTTACATTCTCTGCAAACAGAAAGTTCACACTTTGTGATCCATTTATTGATGCAATCTGAAAGCATGACAATTTTACATATGAAATAATCAGATTAAAGTATAAACAGGATGAAATGTGACTGTTTTATTTCCCTCTCCTGCTATTTTCTCCATATACTGACAGACCTTGTTAGTTTAGTCATAGAAATCTATAGCTCAGAAAAAAGTCCTGCATCCCAACATGTCAGCACCAGTCAGAAACAACGCTTAATTGTTCTCATCACATCGATTATCATTCTAATCTAAGTGGGTTAATTTTGTTTTTCATTCTCTGCATGGACCTTGCGCAGCATTGCATTATTACTGTTTATCATTCAGTTCCTCCCTGCATACTCAGTTTACTTTACCCACTGATTTTGTACTTGTAGAGAACAGTAATATTTTTGTTATTTATTTTTAAAATCCAATATTCCAGGTAGTTACTAAAAGTTTTAGTACACAAACATAGAAAAATAAGTCCAGGAGTAGACCTTCGATCTGTCAATAGGATCATGCTGATCATGCAATTTCAGTGTCCCACTCCCACTTTCTGTCTACACCCATTGATCCCTTCAGTCACAAAGCCATGTCTAGGTCCCTTTTGAATATACCTAAGGAGCTGGCCCCAATAGCTTTCTGTGGGAGAGAATTCCACAGGTTCACAACTCTCTGAGTGAAGAAATTCTTCCTTATCTCAGTCCTGAATGGTTTAACCCTTATTCTTAGACTATGACTCCTAGTTCTGGACTTTCCCAATATTGGGAACATTCTTTCCACATCAAGCCTGTCCAGTAAATCAAGATTTTATATGTTTCTAAGAGATCCCCCCGATTCTTCTAAATTACAGTGAGTACAAGCCTAGTTGATCTAATCTAGTTTACTGGGCTTAGGTTGTGGAGGCCAGTTACAGGTCCAAGGTTTCTCTGGTTCACGGCACATGAAAGAATTTGGAAACTGGCTGACAGGTTAGGATCATAGAATCCCTACAGTGTGGAAGCAAGCCATTCGGCCCATTGAATCACACCGATCCTCTGAAGAGCATCCTACCCAGACCTATTCCGCTAACCTATCCCTGTAACCCTGCATGTCCCATGGCCAATCCACCTAACATGCACATCTTTCGCTCAATCAGTTCATTAACCTCCAAGTATCAATTCATCCCATTCGTTACAATGAATTGCACATTTTTCCTATTACTCATGTAAGGCTGTAATTCTTAATTTTCTGTCACTTTTTTCTTAAATTGCCAGGTGACACTAAGAATTTATTTGGATTTGGAGAGGTAGGGATTAATCAAGAACAGTCTGCCTGATTTTGTAAAGGACATGCCTGACCAACCTGATTGACTTTTTCAAAGAGGTGGCCAGTTATGTCGATGAGGGCAATACATTCTACTTAGACTTCAGCAATGCTTTTAACAAGGTACCCCATGGGAAATTGATAGCAAATATAACAGCCCATAGGATCAAAGTAAATTTAGAACATTGGAGTGCAGGCAGCAAAATGTGATGGTTGGGGAGTACTTTTTCCAACTGGAAGCTAGTGTCCATTTGGGGCTCCACAGGAATTGTGTTGGGCCCTTACCATTTATGGTTTACATAACTGATTTAAACTTGAATGCAGGACAGTTTGCAGATGATATGAAAATTGGTGGGATGGTAAATAGTGAGGAGGATAGCCTTAAATTACAGGAGGATACAGATGGGCTGATCAGTGACCAATGAAAGTCTGTACTGTTCAAAAAGGAACAATTATTGCCATGACGGTTAGGGCGACTGAAGGACAGGGGTCTGTCTTAAATGCAGACCAACTTTTCCCTAGCGCTTTGATGGTGGTTGAGATATACGCCACTAAACTGGTTCTGAAGTTTTCCTCTGTCCAAACTTATCTTTCCTGACTGCGTACATGTGTGCACATATGTGCGTGTGCATGCGTGTGTGTGTGTGTGTGTGTGTGTGTGTGTGTGTGTGTGTGTAAGGGGGAGTTTAGAAGGGAATGAGAGTTTTAACTTGTAGTGTTTCATGCCAATGATTTTTGACTATTTACCTGTAGCTAAGTCGAATTACTTGTAATAAATAGTAATATTTCTTAAATACGGAAACCTGGCTTGTGTTCTCTATCAACCTAGGTTTGCAAATCAGATAAACTGGGACGTTTTGTGTACTTATTTCAAAAGCTTTACATTTGTGATGACTCAGGAGTGATTGGGTCTTGATTGCTAGCACATGACCCCAGAGAGATGTAACATTCAGGATAGTCAAAGAGTTGGAACTGGTGTCCGTACAAACTGCACAATGAACAAAGTGGAGTGCGTTTTAATCTAAATGGTGGTGGCAAGAGCCCAAATTTGGGTGGATGTGGTGAACCGAAGAGTGGAAAAAAAAGCAACAGAGGAAGGAAGGAATGTGGGAAATGATGAACAGATAACAGGAAAGGACAGAGAATGCAGATAAACAGATACAACTAAAGATTACAAATACAATAAAAGGACAACACTAAAGGCACTTTGTTTGAATTTGAATTCACATAAAACAAAATAGATGAACTAGTGGTACTAAGTGAGATAGACTATGATCAAGTAGTTATAACTGAGATGTAGTTGCAGGGTGGGACCTGAATATTGAAGTGTATGTGACATTTAGGAAGAATAGGAAGGTAGGAAAGTGTACAGGACTTTCTAAGACATTCACCATCTTGACTCCGAAATATATTGCCATTCCTTCACTGTTGCTGGGTCAAAATCCTGGAATTCCCTTCCCAATGGCATTGTGGGTCAAGCCACAGCATGCGGACTGCAGTGGTTCAAGAAGGCAGCTCACCACCACCTTTTCAAGAGCAACTGGGGACAGGCAATAAATGCTGCCTCAGCCAGTGACACCCATATCCCACCAATGAATAAATAAAAAAAAACTAGCGAACAAGTGAACTGACTACTTCGGTTGAGGCATAGACAGAGAGACAGTGACAAAGAATATTCCAGAGAATGCAGAAGATGCATTCTGACAAATAAGAAAAATTCTAAGGATAGACCTGCCATCTGTGGTTAACTAAAAAAAAAGTCAAGGACAATACCAAACTCAAAGGAAAGATATATAATTCTGCAAAGATCAATGGTAGGTTGGAATATTGAACAGGATATTAGAAAACAGGAAATAATTGCTATAAGATTGATAGGGAAAGAAAAGATAGAGTACAAATGAAAGTCTGACAAAAATATAACAATAGATACTAAAACATTCTTCACATGTTTAAAAATAGCTAACAAAGTAAGTGTTGCTCCTACAGAAAATGAGTCTAGGGATTTTGTAATGAAGGATATGGATGGCAGACAAATTGAATAGATATTTTGCATCAGTCTTCTCTAGATAGGATATAAGTGGGATCCTGGAAATGGCAAATCAGGAATGAAAGGGAGGGAGGAACTAAAGAGTATTACAATTACCAGGGAAGTAGTATTGAGAAAATTGTTAGAACTGCAAATTGACAAGTCCCCAGTGCCTGACTGATTTCATCCTGTGGCCCTAAAAGTAGTCAGTTAAATAGTTGTTGCGCTGGTTATAATTTTCCAAAACACACTAGATTCAGTCAAGGTTCCTTTAAATTAGAAAATAGCTAATATAATTCCTTTATTCAAAAGGGGATGGATGCAGAAGGCAGGAAACTACAGGCCAGTTAGCTTATTGTCTTTTTGTAGGCAAAAATGTTAAATGTTAGTCTCAAAGATGTTATAGCATTTAGATAAGTTCAAGGCAATCAAGCAGAGCCAACATGTTTTTGTCAAAGGAAAATCATGTTTAACTGATCTATTGGAATTCTTTGAAGAAGTAATTTGTGCTGTGGAAAAAAGGAGCCAACATTTGTATTGTATTTAGATTTCCAGAAGGCATTAAAGGTGTACATGAACATAAAAACATAAGAACTAGGAGCAGGAGTAGGCCATCTGGCCCCTCGAGCCTGCCCTGCATTTAATAAGATCATGGCTGATCTTTTTGAGACTCAGCTCCACTTACCCACCCACTCACCATAACCCTTAATTCCTTTACTGTTCAAAAATTTATCTAGCCTTGCCTTAAAAACATTCAGCGAGGTAGCTTCAACCGCTTCACTGGGCAGGAATTCCACAGAATCACAACCCTTTGGGTGAAGAAGTTCCTCCTGACCTTCGTCCTACATCTGCTTCTCTGTATTTTGAGGCTATGCCCCTAGTCCTAGTTTCACCTGCTAGCGGAAACAACCTCCCTGCCTCAACCTTTTCTATTCCCTTCGTAATCTTATATGTTTCTATAAGATCTCCCCTCATTCTTCTGAATTCCAGTTACTTTAATCCCAGTCTACTCAAAATCTCCTCATAATCCAACCCTCTCAACTCTGGAATCAACCGAGCAAATCTCTTCTGCACCCCTTCCAGTGCTAGTATATCCCTTCTAAAGTAAGGAGACCAAAACTGCACACAGTACTCCAGGTGTGACATCACCAGGGCCCTATACAACTGCAGCATAGTCTCCCTGTTTTAAAATTCCATCCCTCCAGAAATTCCGTTTGCCTTTTTAATTACCTACTGCACCTGCAATCCTACTTTCAGCGATTCATGCACAAGGGCACCCAAGTCCCTCTGTGCAGCAATGTGCTGCAATTTTTTACCATTTAAAACATTGTCTATTTTGCTGTTATTCCTATAAAAATGGATGACCTCACAATTATCAACATTGTACTCCATCTGCCAGACCTTTGCCCACTCACTTAGACTATCTATATCCCTCTGTAGATTGCTGCACACTTTGCTCTACCACTCATCTTAGTGTCATCTGCAAATTTTGACACACCACACTTAGTCCCCAACTACAAATCATCTATGTAAATTGTAAACAATTGTGGTCCCAACATTGATTCCTGAGGCACACACTAGCTATTGACTGCCGACCAGAAAAACACACATTTACCTCTATTCTTTGCCTTCTACTAGTCAACCAATCTTTTATCCATGCCAATACATTACCTGTAATACCGTGCAATTTTATCTTATGTAGTAGTCTTTGGTGTGGCACCTTGTCAAATGCCTTCTGGAAATCTAGACACACCACATCCACAGGTTCCCCATTGACCACCATGCAAGTAACGTCCTCAAAGAATTCCACCAAATTAGTTGAACATAACTTATCCTTCGTGAACCCATCCTGGGTGTTCTCAATGGGAGAATTTATACCCAGATGTCTTGCTATTTCTTCCTTACTGATAGATTCAAGCATTTTCCTCACTACTGAAGTTAAGCTAACTGGCCCACAGTTACTTGCTTTTTGTCTACTTCCTTTTTTAAACAGTGGCATCACATTGGCTGTTTTCCAATCTGCAGGAATCACCCCAGACTCCAGTGAATTTTGGTACATAATTACTATTTGCTATTTCTCCCATCGCCTCTTTTAGTACCCTCGGATGCATTTCATCAGGTCTGGGAGACTTGTCTATCTTTAGCCCCATTAGCTTGCCCAGCACTGCCTCCTTCATGATAATGATAGTTTCTAGGTCCTCACTTTCTACAACCTTCTTGCTATCAGTTTCGGCATGTTATTTGTCTCTTCCACTGTGAAGGCCACCACAAAATAACTGTTCAATGCCTCGGCTATTTCCTCATTCCCAGTTATTAAAGTGGCCTTCTCATGGTCTAAAGGACAAATGTTTACCTTCGCCACACTTTTACCGTTGACATATTTATAGAAAGTTTTGCTGTCTGTTTTTATATTTTGAGCTAGCTTACTCTCATAATCTATCTTACTTTTCATTATAACTTGTTTTGTGGCTTTCTGTTGGCCTTTAAAGTTTTCCCAGTCTACTAGTTTCCCAACAATCTTGCTTTTTTGTATGTTTTTTTAAAAAAATATGATACTTTCCTTTATTTCCTTAGACATCCATGGCTATTTCTTTTCCTACAGTTCATGAAAGGTTATTGCCAAAAAGCTCATGATATGGGGTAACATATTGGCATGAATAAAATTTGGCTTGTTAACTGGAAGCAGGTTGTTGGAATAAGTGGATTTTTCAGGCTGGCAAGATGTCACAAGTCATTGACCACGGGGGATGGTGTTGGGGCCTCAACCTTTTACAATTTATGTAAATAATTTGGATGAAGGTATGGTTGTTAAATTTGGGAATGACACAAAAATAGATAGGAAAGTGTGTTGTCAAGATGACATACGCAGGTTAAGTGAATGGCAAAGATCTGGAAATTGAAGTACAATGTGGGAAAGTGTGAAATTGTTCATTTTGGCAGAAAAAAATTTAAAAACATATTGAAATGGTGAGAGGTTGCAAAGCTCTGAAATGCAAAAACATTTGGGTTTTCATCCACAACCCAAGCTACAGATCTTTGCCAATACTTTAAGGTTTAGAGGGAATTTGGCCAAACACAGGCAAATGGGATTAGTTTAGTTTGAAAAGCCTAGTTGTTATGGACTGAAAAGTCTGTTTCCTTGCTATATGACACTAAACTCTAATCCTCATGCATAAATCACAAATGTTGGTGTGCATGGACAGCAAATAATCTGGAAAGCAAATAGAATAAGGGAAATTGAATGCAAGAGAATGCAAGGTTATGCTTCAATTATACAGGGCATTAGTGAGACTGCATCTGGAAGACCATGGACAGTTCAGGCACTCCCGGGGCCACCAACTGGTACCATTCGAGTCCATTTGCAAGTCAATTTATACACAAGCTGAACACAAAGCAGGACATAATTAAATAGCCATTCATGAATACAAGGAAAGGTTTGTATGTCAATCTTTAAAATTACCTCTGCATATGGGATTGCGTTCATTAGTACGCCCATAAGTCATAGGCCATTGTACTTACAGAAGGATGTTAACACACCAAAAGCAGTTCAAAGAATGTTTACTAACCTAGCACCTGGAATAAGCCGTTTGCCTTATCAGGAAAAGCTATACAGACTAGGCTTGTATCCTCCGGAATTTAGAAGAGACAGAGGTGACTTAATTGAAACATACAAGATCCTAAAGGACTTAATTGAGTGGATGTGGAAGGATGTTTACACTTATGAGAAAATCTAGAATTAGGGGTTATAGTATAAAATCAAGGAGAGCCCATTAGAGATGAGGAAACACTTTTTCTCTCAGACTTCAGAATCTTTGGACTTTTCTGCAAAAGGCAGTGAATGCAGAATATTTTCATATTTTGACTATTTTTGAGACACAGATTGATAGATTCTTGGTTACCAATGCGATGAGAGATCATTGGGGATACAAAGGATTAGAGTCATACAGCAAGGAAACAGACTCTTCGGTCCAATTCGTCCATGCCAACTAGGTTTCGCAAACTAAATTAATCCCATTTGCCTGTGTTTGGCCAACTTCCCTCTAAACCTTAAAGTATTGGCAAAGATCTGTAGCTCGGGTTATGGATAAGATTATTGACTTGTTGGCAAGCTGGCTTGTTTTTGTTCCGACATTTCATCACCCTGTGAGATGACATCATCAGTGGAGCTGCCGATGAAGGGATGCTATTCTACTTCGCATGGAATACTCACCCTAATGGACGAGACATTATAAATTCAAGAGGTCAACAACCTCATCCCTCTAAACCTTTCCTATCCTGTCCAAATGTCTTTTACATTTATGTAAACTCTACCTTCATCCACCACTTCCTCTGGCAGTTCATTTCATATATCAACTACACTTTTAAAAGAAGTTGCCCCTCAGGACCCTTTTAAATCTTTCCTGTCTCATCTTAAACTTATGCCCTCCATTTTTGAATTCCCATACCCAATGGGGAAAAAAAACCTTTGCTATTCACCCTATTTATGCCATGATGAGTCACCCCTCAACCTCATATGGTCCGGGGGAAAAAAACTCCCATCCTATCCAGCCTCTCCTCACGGCTCAAACCCACAAGTCATGGTAATATTCTTGTAAATCTTTTCTGCACCCTTTCCAATTTAATAATATCATTCCTATAGAAGAATGACCAGAACTGTTCACAGTATTGCAGAAGTAGTTCCAACAATGTCCTATGCAGCTGCAAAATGGCATCCCAACTCCTTTACTTAATGCTCTGACCAATGAAGGCAAAAGTGCCTAATACTTTCTTCACCACCCTGTCTACCCGTGACACCAATTTCAGAGAGTTGAGATTAAAATCAAAGCAACTATGATCTTACTGGATGGCAGGGCAGGCTCAAAGTGCCAAGCTGCCAACTCTTGTTCCTTGATCAAGAGGGGGGCAAATGGATCCACTCCTGCTCTGACCTGCCCACTCAATATCAAATCCCAAGTTCAACTTTACTTTATAAACCTTAACTGATGTATAATCTCATCCCAGAATTTAAGAATTCATGCCTGTGGAAGTATCTAAGATAGGATAGACACCAGATGGATCAGAAAATTATCACCAACATATTTCACTGAAGTAGGTCTTTATTTTTGATAAGATTTTATGTATGCTGTAATAAATGTAGATGTTTTCATTGTACTGATTGCTAATTTGCTCTAATTATTGAAATTTCTATAAGTATTTTGTTTCACTAGGGCAATACTTTTTGAAGTATCTTGTACTGTTACAAATTTTTCAATGCCACATAAAATTCCAAACAGAAACTAATGTAACATTTGCCTCAGACATCTGAATACAGCAATCTTAATTTATATTCATTCTATTGTTTCCTGTCACACTGAAGATATGGCATTTGAACAAAGTCTTATAATTCTGTGGAGGTGACTGTTGTTAAGGCTGAAATCAACCAATTGCTACTGAATCATCTTTGCCCCATATCCCTTACAACCTTTGTCTACCAAGAAAGACTGCAGGGAAGTCAGCACAAGGCATACCTAAAAAATGAGGTTCCAATCTGTTGGAACTATTACATGGGGTTATATGTAATCAGCATTCCACAGGCAGAACAAAGCAATCCTGCAAGCAAAGAGTCAGATCGCAGCTCTGTAAACCTACCTCATCCAGTAATGGACAAATGTCAGAAGTCACATGACACCAGGTTATGGTCAAACAGGTTTATTTGAAATCACAGGCTTTCAGAGTTTAGCCCCTTCTTGAAACATCTAAGTTTGGTTCCATAATATGACCAAAAGGATTAACGATACAAACAGGTAGAATTTATTATGAAGGAAGGGATGTTATTTCACAATGACAGAGGAAGCATTTAAATAGCAATGGGCCCTGTTTTATAGCTCACTACTAAAAATGGAATCAGAAAATGATCTGAACGTGATTCATTTCACTGAGCTTGGTTGAGTGCATTGTTATATAGGCATTAATCAATTAATTGCTAGTGAAACTGCAATTTAACTATTTATAACTTATTTTATGCCTTGTTTTCAAGACTGACTTCAGTTTCAAAATAAAGTATGCCAGAAATTATACAGTGGGTCTTCAATATTTGTAAACAGAATACAAATGGACATTCCTAACATAACCACTTTACAGGAATCTTAAACTGAGATAACCCATCACAACATGCTATTTGTCTGTTACCAAATTACATCAGTATAAATCATTGAGGATCTGAAAATGAAACAATATTTTATTGACATTTTTATTTCTTATTTCTAAAGTTATAAAATCTTACACATCATATGGATAGCATTTTTTAAACTAAGATAGCATCTGGGAAAATACAAATTTTATAAGGCTAGAATAAAACATTTAGTTAATGCCTAGGAATTTCCATTATTAAAAGTGTTGGTCAGAATTTTTTGACTGTTTACGTTTCTAATTGAGGCATTATTCTGAAGTCTGCATTTTTGTGCCGCATCAGGAAATCTACATTCAAATACAAATGTAATACATTTTTAAATTCAAATATTGTGCTCCAATAAATATACTACTGACTTATATGTACCTGAAATGAAATGAGTTGTCAGAGCAGTGCTTCTCCAGTGCTGTACCAGAGTGAATAGTACTTACAACTGTACAACTTAGGGGGAGTAGGCTACTTGATCCCTCAAACCTGCCCTGACATTCAAGATAAGGGTTACCTTTAATTTAATAAAATGTGAATTTTGTTTGTAACCAGTGAATTTGTATTTTCCCAAGTTTGACATACGATCAGGGGCTAACACAATGCTGTAGAAAAGGAAATAGAGCTTCCTTGGCGCATCCAGGAGATCAGGCATGGCATATTTTCAAAAGAGTAGTTTTTCATTCTTTCTCTTATTAGATTTGTAATCTTCCAGATTTTATATCTGATGGAGGAAAATGGATGATGGATGGCAATACATTAGATTGCTAGTGAGCAGCTCTCAAAGTAGTGTTTGCCTTTGACTTTTTTCCATTATAGATTTTCTTTTACTAAAAAAAACTAATATACCAGCTCTTAGAATGGTTTTCTTGCTCCCTACCTTTATTTTACTAGAATTTCAATAATATGAGAATATAATTAAAAATTATACTTACCTCATACCTCAAATAATCACAGCTGTGATGGGTGGTAGGGATACCACAATTGATCTCACCATCCCTCAGTTCCAGCAGAAAATTGTTTCTTGTAAAGAGACATCCACTGAAAACTTATATGACTAGATATCAAGGGTAAGATAGTATACCCTTAACTGTCAAATAAATATCCCAATACTCACCGTCATAGACTACAGCTTCCCATAAGGAAGCTCAGTTCCAGCAAAACTTGGGATGAATTTCCTTTAAAAGGAAATTTAAAGAAGTTTTATTAACAATTTTGTTATTTATTTCTTGGGTTTCAAAATTAATTCAAAACCTTAATCTATAACACAAGCTCAAAATTAAATTACCCTTTACAAATGCGTTGCAACTATTTACCAACACTCTTCAAAAGGAAACTGTATATTTATGAGTTCAACAATTATAACTTTACTAATACCTAATAACTAATCTCAACAGCTTTATAATACAGTATTAAGGAAGTGGATAGTAACTCACAACAAAATACAACCTTGTACTGTCAAAAACACAAAAGTCATTAAAATTATTTCAAGCTGTATCAGTTGAAAAACTACCCTTCAGATCTGTCAATATCTTACTTCACTCTACAATACATTAAGCCAGTTTTTCACAGACTAACAAGTTGAAGGTTGGGATACTTGAATTTGTAACTCTGGCAGCATAATCAGAAAACCAGGCAAAATAAATCTTGTCATCATTTGTATAGTTTTTTGAACCAGTAAAATATACTCCAAGTTATCACCAAAAAAATGCAGAGACAGAACTGGTGAAGACAGAAAATATTCAAGTTTAACAAAATGGTTCCACACAAATTTCTTTCATGGAGTTGAAAGAAAACAGATACAAATTATGAGCAAGTGCTACTGTATCAGAAAAAATTGTCCAGATTTTTGTTTTATATTTCACAAGTATTTTCCGGCATAATGATGAATTGAGGAAACTCCTAGAGAGTAAAATCCATAGACTTTCAAGATTATTCCACGTGCAATTACACAATTGCATATTGTTCATACAAAAGGTCCCGTATTTTATAATAATCTTCACATAAACATCCCTCTAGTCCAATACGTCCTGTCTCAGTCTGCAAAAGAAAATATAAAGAGTAACAAGAATTTAAAGGTAGATCCATCCGTCTTCAGAAGCAATTGTAGGAAAATAGGTAGTAAGAGCAAAATTAAGCAATTTGGCATTTCAAGTTTACTCCAGCATTCAACAAATGTGAACCCCTGTCTAGCTCCTATCTGTCCTCCATATTCCTTGACTCATGCAGGAATCACAGAAAACTAGTAAGCAAGAACAGCAGGTAATAAGGAAGGCAAATGGAATTTTGGCATTTATTGCTCAGCAAGTATAAAAGAAGGGATGTGTTGCTGCAACTGTGAAGTAGTAGTGAGACCACACCGGGAATACTGCATACAGTTTTGGTCCCCTTAGTGAGGATAGGTGTAGTTGTATTGAGGGCAGTTCAGAGGAGATTCACTGGATTGGCTGCAGAAGTGAAGGCTTTGTCTTATGAAGAGATTGAGCAATATAGGCCTATACTCTCTAGAAGAATGAGTGGAGAAAAAAAACGTATCCAAGATGCTAAACAGAACTGACAAAGTAGATGTAAAGCAGATGTTTCCTCTTGTGGAGCAATCAATAATGAGAGGTCATAGTTTTAGGTAAGGGGTAGCAGATATAAATCAGAGACTTAAATTCTCATAATGGCATCAATCTGTGCAATTCACTACCCCACCATGCAGTGCACTCTGATAGTGAGTAAATCTAAGGAAGATATAGACAGATTTTTAATTAGTAATGTGCTGAATTATCAGATGTGGGCAGCAAAGCAGAGTTAAGGCTGAGATGAGATCACTCATGATCATTTTGAATGGCAGAGAAGACTTCAGATGCTGAACCCACATCCTAAGATTTGAACACGTCCCCAGAACAATAGCCTGCGGCTCTGCATCATTAATCCAATTATATGATCACTACGCCAGCACCGCCATTGGAGCATTATAAATCTGTTTTATTTTTATTTTACAGTGTTTCATATAGGCAAGGTTTTTATCATGAGCAACGGTCTGAGACTGGAAGGCAACGCAGCAGCGCACAAAACATTTTAAAAAGGTTTTGTATTTGTAACTGATGCTGTAAAACAGAATTGCATAGAAAAAGGTAGAAGTGCATTTGGAAATGTTGTCTATCACTAAAGAGCAGCATACTTTCTGTATGTTTTTACCTAGATGCAGAACAAACAGCAGGGTGAAAGCTTATTAGACACAAACTCCCTATACAAGTGACTGTGACAATGCATTTATACGTACTCCAACACAAGTCAAAACAAACAGATAATGAAAAGAACAAAATGCTTAATTTGTATTTTCCTTCCAACTAATTTTGTCCAAAAAGGGTTTTACAAAGATAAAACCAATTTGTTTTGATGACTTGTCAGATTATGACAAGCCAAAAGAAAATCATTTTCTCCATATGGGAATGATAACTCTTGCTTCTGTTAAGATGACTGTTATCTGTTGGAAGTCTTTTCATACTATTAACACAACCACTTCTAAACAAAAATACTTACCCTTCGAACAGCAACTAAATTGTTGCAAACCAGAACACCTCCAACAAATTCTGCTTGAATACCTTCTCGCAAGAGAACTTGTTTAAAATCAGATAACCTTGGCTCATTAATGAAGACTGCTTGATGACCCGGAACCTAAAAAAGTTGGATTAAAAATTCAATTAAAATCATTCTGCAATTTTGCATTTTCATGGTTATCTTATTCAATAAATTAGAACTTCATACAATTAGTACACCAAATATGCTGACTTACAGGAAAGGGCAGATATAATTTAGAAAGCACACATCTCAATGACTGATGCCAGAAAATGAGTATTTGATTCAAAGCAAATTATAAGGAGCACACGTAGTGGGCCCATAGAGAGAAAGCAGCAAAGCAGCATTCTTGCTGATTGATAGTTTTATCACTGACCACTGCAAATTTTTGTTTTAACAGTTTCACTGCAGCAGAATTTTGTAAATTTAAGATGAAATAATAGAAAAGAAACCAGCGGATATGATGCTATGCCTGCAACTTGTTTTGTTACTGAATATGAGAAATCAATCTGTAACTTCTCATGACTTGTCTTAGATGATTCTTGAGTAACATATTCCAAATACTAGCCATCAAGAATTCTGATAAAAGTTATTAACCTGTAATGCTAGCCTTAGGTTTACTTCCCAGAGTTTCGTCCTGCTAATTATTTCCAAATGATTCTATCACTATTTCACAGTCGCCTCAGCTTTAGGTCAATGGGAATGGGAAGAAATGATTTGCATTTGTATTTTATCTTGGAAGCTGGGTGATTACAGCAACATCATGTTTACTGCCTATCCCTGGCTGCACTGAGGTAATGGCATAACCAATTCTCACTGAAATGCTGGTTCTATTATAACATCGGAAAGGGAAATCAAAGATTTTGACCCGATGATCATAAAGGAGGTAGTCACATATATCATGTATTCTCATGAGACTGATGCTTTACACTTTCTAGGCAGTAAAACTTATGGGAATGGGAATTATTGTTGAGGTATGCGTGATGAAGTGCTGCAATAAATGTTGCAGACAGTATGTTCTAATCTTAGTGGTTTGACGATGACTGGAGTTGCTCATGAATTAAATGACAGATAATCAAAGGAACTGCTTAGTCCTAGATGATGTTGATCTTCTTGGGACATTACCGTGGTCATATCCAGCTAGAAGTAATGACCATTCCATCACATGGATGGCTTGAACTTTATCATCATTGTACTGAGGTTGATCTGGTTAAACTTCTGGTCCCTGGAAACCTTAGGACATTGTTGATGGGTAATGTTGAAGGTAAAGTGGAGTCTTATTTTTGGAAATGGTCAGAGGCTCATACGTGGTTTGAACATTACCCAGCACATATCAGTCAAGGGGTGTTTATTACTCACATCCCACTAAAGGCAGAAATGGCTGTTCAATTATACAATTCCAAACATTCACTAACCTCTGGGAGAATAAATTCCTTTGCATCTCAGTTTTAAATGAATGTCGCCTTAGAATTAGAATTTGTATTAGAATTACATTTATTGTCATGTATACTCAAGTACAGAAGTATCAAAGTACAGTCAAAAGTTTACAATGTTGCACCTCACAGCGCCATCTCAGATATTGACAAATAAAGAAAAGGTTTCCTTGTCCCCTAGTTCAAGATTCTTCCACTAGTGGAAACTTCATCTCAACATCTAGGTTGTCATGCCCTTTCAGAATATTGTATGTTTCAATAAGCCACCCCTTTTGTTCTAAACTTGCATGAATAAAGGCTTAACCTTCATCCCACGAATGATTCCAATGTCAGGATATCCTTATTAAAATACTGTACACAGTACTCCTGTGTGGTCTCAACAACAGCTTTACTGTTGTAACAAGATTTCTTTGTTTTTAAAGTCCAATTCCCTCTAGCAATAAAGGCCAAAAATCCATTTGTCTTAATGACTTGCTACATCTGCATGCAAATATTTTGTGTTTCATCCACAAGAATACCCAGATTCCTCTGCACTGCACTTTTTTTGCATTCTGGCACACAGAAGAAAATGGTTATACAAAGCATGTTGCCCTGAAGTCTGGCACTGATTCTCTGGCCGAAATGATCAAATGTCCGAGCCTACAGCTGCAAAAAATCCAGAGCTACATTTTGTTTATGTAGTGATGATTGGAATCATTGCGATGCATCCGCAAAGCTGAGAACTACATGGATAGCACATTTAACAAAACGGTCACTGTTGGGTTAGCCTATGGCCAGAGGTGGCATAAAATGGCTGCCTGTGGATTTTTAGATGGCATAAGTATGGCGGAGAAGATTTTCAGCTGCAGGAACAGAATTAGCTTGCTGAGTTCAGAATTAAAGTGAGATCATAGTTTACTACAATAGTAGCTTTGAGAAATAGACAAATTCAAGGTAACAGGGTCTGGGCTGAAAGAAAAATATTACAAATTAATAGAAAAGGAGTTCTGTACAACCCACAGCTGCAAATATCTGTTAGAGATATCTGAACAGACAGCCTGAAGTTTATTGTTTAGCAAGAATTAAAAATATGATCCCACAATAACTGAGGCAAATGGTAAGGTAAAAGAAGAATGAGGCTATGTCTTGTAAAACCCCTAGCAGTTCAGACAAATTCATTGAGCTGTGAAAGGAATTGAGTTTTGGTCTCAGTAATGGAATAGATGTGCCCCCACATTGACTCTCTCTCTCCCCCCTACCCACACACACACACACACACACACTCACTCTCTCTCTCTCTCTCTCTCTCTCCCCCTGTCCCTCACTCCTTCTCATACATACACACACAGGCACACATAAGTCTATGGGGTGAATTTGTACTTATAGATGCATTTGATTTTGTTCAAAAAGCACACAATTTATAGACAATGTGGTGTTTTATAAAATCTTAGTGCAGAAATAAAACCAGTCTAACTCCAAACCAAAACACAAACAGATTCTAAACAAAGCCTCACATCTACCATGCATTATCTGACCTAAAATTTCTCCTCTTCTTCACATTGATAAAAACCTTTAGTTCTCCCAGGGCAGTGACTTGAAAGAAATTCAGGGATTTACATATATATATTAACCAATTAAAACCCTCTGACAAAATATTTACCAGCATCTTAGGTTTGTTTAATACATCCTCATCAGCTGTGTGACCCTTTGATCTTTTACTTATAAATTCTGTGCCTGATGCCACCTCTCTCAGAAATATCTGAAGGAGGTTCGAGGCTCCAAAAGTTTGTGTTTTCAAATAAGCCTGTTGAACAAAAACCTGGCGTTGCGTGATTTCTGACCTTGTCCACTATAGTCCAATGCCAACGCCTCCAAATCATACAGAAATATTGAGAATAGGGTCTGTAAATTTCCTTTAGAAGACAGCATGTGATTAGAATGAGTTATGGTTACAGGTGCAAGATAGAGGGGTAGTGTTTACCTGACCTTTCAAGGTAGGACAAAAACTGCTTAACTCATTGGCTTAAGAATTCTGACATTAGGTATGACCATATACTTTTATATATAACTAATTTTAAGTTAGAACAGATAGTATGAATTTTACAGCAATTAGTAAGTGTTAGCATCTTTTAGTATCGCCTGCAATGAGGACAGTAGGGAATATTACGATGAGTAGGAGAATTTGATAAAGACAGCAAGGAATACAACGAAATACAGCATTCGAACACTTCTTAGAAATAAGCAAGTCTAGCAAATAAATATCTGAAAAGGAGTATAACTATTAACATTTGAATGTAAATTAATGAGGTACGTTGTAAGATCCCAAGACCTGATGGTAATGATGTCTGGTAAACATCATAAGACCATGGGGAACCTACAGCTGTGCATAAGTGTGTCCAACATTGATTTGGTGTTTTACAGGATTGGATGTATAGATTAGGGGGAAAGGAACAAAGACATCAATGTTGCATCTAAGTATTGTAAGGCAAAATGTATAAAATTACTATATTCAGCTGGGGAAGACAGAGTGGCACTGACCTCTTGTCCAATCTGCACCATAATTAAGAGGGCAACTGGGTCTCACATGAAAGCCAGATTCAGAGTGGTTTCTGGCCTCTCCCACTTGTGGTAAAAGAACTGTGAATAAACATAACTTGTACTGCTGAACACAGAACTAGATAATCCTCCTTGACATCTCTCATCTCTCCCCAGCAGATACATTGCAGATTAAGATGAAACAGGCAGAAAAGGAATGGGTAATGGCTAGGCAGTCTAGACCAACCAGGAAGTGCCATGTCCCCTGAGTCTATCTAATTTGTGAACTACTTTTCACCTTGTAGAGAGTGGACAATGAAATAAATTAATATGTTGGCTTTTCCAACACATATATTTCCCCACAAAGGAACCAATTTTCTTCTTCAAAGTTATAGTTTCTTGCGAGGGCAAAGGCAGAATATTAATTTGTAATCTTAATTAAACCCAGGTTTCAGTCACATTACCAACTGTCAAATTTCAGTGATTTTTTTAAAGCTTTGATCTGTTATCTCCAGTCACTCAACTCAAATTACATTCAAGAGGGGAGAAACAAAGGAAAGTCATCAATAGGATGCCCTCAACATCAAATGTCTCGATCAGTAACATATCTTGACATTTAATTGGAACTAATACAAGGCTTTCTCTTTCAAAGTGGGGCAATCGAAGTGTGCTTCCAAATCAGCTTTGTTCTGCCTCAGGTGTTTTTTTAAACATGTATAAGAATAAAAAAAACCTATTTACTTCATTTCGTACCAATTACTGGCTTCTAACTGTCAAATGAAAATTTTATTATGGATCAAAATTAAGGTTGAGAGTTCCAAAGTTTAATGAACTATGGTTGTGTATGTTGGGAATATAAATTTATTTTGAGTTATACTTCTTTAGACCCAGGATTATGAATTTTTCCTGTTCCTAGAGCTTTGATTGGTAGATCGTTTCATATGGTCTGTGCAAGAGAAATATTTTTAAGTCCAGGATAATAATACTGCAGTCTATATTTTATTACAGATAATGGATGATTAATTGAGTAACTGTAGTACTTAAATGTCAATATGCATTTCATATAAAAAAATCTTGGTTTTTACCATTAAGACTTATTAATTTTATTAAAAAAAAACAAGTCCCAAAACTTACAAAGTCAAATCAACCTTGATTACGGTCTGATCTCTAGTAAAGTTAATATCTGGGACCCGTGAATGCACCTCTTAAACCCATAATCTCTAGGAAGACTAGGGTAAAATGTACACAATAACAATGATCCTTGCAAATTCCCCTGAAAGTCAGACATCATTCAGACTTGGAAATAATGCTGTTCCTTCCTTGCAGCTGGGCTAAAATATTGGAACACTCTACTGACATCACTGAAGGAATACCTTCATGCCATGGTGTCAGCAGTACAAGCTAGCAGCTCATCACCACAGACTCAATGCTCACCTTGCCAGTGACACCCACATCCAACGAATGAATAACAAATAAATATCTCAATTTAATTTCCATACCTCATTTGGTGACAATGGTTCCAGTGTGGGAATTACATCAAGATCTTCATTGGTCTCTTTTTCATCATCATCAAAAAGGCTCTTCATAGCTTTTTGCTGAGCTGAAACTTGGTCAGAGTTATGTGTAGATGAGGGAGCATCAACCTGCATTTCTCCTTCTTCATCCTCTCTTAACTCACCCTCTTCCAGAATGACCCCTGTATCAACCTTTGATACCCTCATGTCCAAAACACCATCTATCCAAGCTAACTCTGCATCCTTTGCTTTACAGAACTGTAGAGAACTGACCAAAGAATCTTTTAGTCTAACCTGTGAAAATGAAATATCCGTATATTAGAAAATCATAGAATAACATGGCACAGTTGGCCATTCAGCCCGTCATCTCTGTATAACGATAAATGTCACAATTTATCAATGTGAAGGAAACCATTATACTTTGATTCAGAATATAACATTTTCTTATTAAATATGTATCAAAACTCTTTTGAAATGCAACTGAAAGGTAGCACAGAATTTATATTGATCAGAATAATTAAATATTTTAACTTCTTTAGTTCTTCCAGAGATAATTTACCATGTACTTCTGAATGTTTTTTATCCATTAATAATATAAAAAAAATTTTATAACGTCAAAAAAATGAGCAACAAAACATTTGTTTCACTGATTACTTTGTGCTTTCACCTATGGTTTTGGGGCCCTCATGTTAATAGATTTAGTCAAAGAATAAAATTGTAAATTCAGAGCTAACAATCTCAATGCTTTAATTTGTTAACTGCTAAGCAGCTTACTACTTGTGTTGCCATAATTTTCTTCGGAAAACATCAAACCTTGACTTCACATAAAATTAATGTGTAGAAATATTTAGTGCTTCTGGCATAGTTCCAAAGAATTGAAGCTGCTGCTATAACAAGATGCTAAATTTATAAATGACATTCATTAAAGACTGTGTGTTGCTATTTGAAGGTGCAAATTAGTGGTATTTTCCATCACATTAGAGAATCTTATATACAAACTATCTTTCCAAAAGATTGAAGATATAATCAATTACCTAACTGATTCTTTAATAAAATGTTTTAAAGCAACAGCTATGTTGAAAACGTGTTCGTACTTTCTAGTTCTGGACTCAGGTGAACAAGAAATTGTCCTGTTATTTCCAAATGTATTAAAAAACAATCACAGAGAAAATAAATTGTTCTTTTTTTTAGCTTCATTGAAACTTCCAAAACAATTCATAGCCAAATAACAGCAGTGCTTTCACTTTAAAAATGACTAAGCAAGTAAGGCAGCCAAATCAAGAATGCCCAAAACAGTAAAAAGTGAATAGTTACTTCATGGTTTTTAGTAGTGTTGGGCAAACAGATAAAGGATAGACAAAACTCTGGAAGAACGAACTGTTCTGCTTTGAGTAAAAACTTAGAATATATTTGTCACACCTACACAAGTTAACAGGTCTTCGGTTTAATGCTGCACCTTAGAACTGCCAAATAGTTATCAGCCAATCACACGCTAAACTTCCAAAATAGGGAGCGAATTCAGCAGCTAATTTAAAATGTCAATTTTGAGAAATCATTATCCCACCTACGTATTCATTTGAAATTGGGTTAACAGCAGACATCTGTACAGCCAGTAATTATACATAACTGTCAAATTGTATTACCTGATAGATATGCGTCTCACTGGTAGCATCTATTGTTTCTTGAAGTTTTGGTGTGTAAACTTTAATGTCCTTTCCACCAAATGCTTTATACGATTCAGCCAGATCTTGGCTGGACTCTGGAGGCCCATGAACAATGATCAACTGTCGGGGTTTCATCTGATTAATAATTTTTTTAATAGAGTCACCGTCTGAGCGTCCTTCGTAATCAATATATGTCACCCTGGCTCTGTAAGGAGGAGGCAAGTTACTTGATGATCTAATATATTTCACCTTAGTGGAAGAAGAAGCAGAATCTTGTGCAAGGCTTATCAGCTTCAAACATTAAAAAAAAAACAAACAATCTTACTGACCTGATTTCTACGGTTTCTAAAGCTGAGATACACTTTGTTGGAACATCAGATAAATCCTGATCCATAGGCTCCTCACCATTACTCAGACCAGAATCGAGCTTGCTCTTTTCTTCTTCTGCTGCTTGAAGTTCCGGAACCAAAAAATCCTCAGCTCTGAAATAAGGTATTAACAATAAACAACAGGGGAGCACAAGAGGAGGTAGCTCTATTTTGGATTTCACATTGGTTTTTACAGGTATCATTTAGAATATTGAAATGTTTTCATTTAAAAAAAATGTTCGCGAGAAGAAAAGTCAATTATCTACAACAAGAAATATAGTCACTTAGTACAGAAATTGAATATTGCTGAAATTTCTCATCTTCTATCTGTGCAAGTACACCATATTTCAAACAATTGCAACAATTTCTACTACAGGAGAAAAGGTTGCTGATTGGTTGGCAAGTCAACACTGATTGGCCAAGATGCTGCCATAGAAAAGTTAAAATGAATCAGATGTAAAAAGAAAAATGAAATATTAATAAGATCAATTAAAATCTTGATCAAAGTATTTGGAAGGCCCTGGAGAAAGTGACTGTGTCAAGGGTTGCACATGGGTCCAGGAGGAGGATGAAACAATATGCCCACTTACAATCACAGAGCATGTATTTTCTGCTTTTGATTACACTATTTCAGTTGCAACAGCAGGACTCATATGGCCACATATTCTAAGGTTCTGGAGTAGCAAAGGAGATTGGAAGTGGAACAGTAGTTTGCAAGAATGAAAAGGAGCATTGTTAGGATTTTGAGGAAGGGTGTATTGTATGGAAGTGAGGGGGCTCTACATTGCCCAACAGTTGTCAATCAGGTAACAGCCCTACACCTCTCTAGTCCATCTCCACAATGTTCATTGTTTTAAGTACAGCAAAATAAAGGAGGGTGTGGGTGGGGGAAAAATGGCAAATCACGGAACAGAGACTGAGTGCAAAAGCATCATAATTCTGCTCCTAACTGCAGTCACAGAATAAAGGGGAACAGTCGGATCAGAGAAAAGCCAGCCAAAGTATGCTTACTTTTAAAACAATGTGCAAGTTATAATTCTACAGATGATCTTGTACATTTACCAGAAAATAATAGCTTTTATGTTTTATGGAGTATATTCATATAGCTTTTATTGAAAAATTGAAGATCCACAGGATGTTGAATATTAAAGGCGCTGCAGCTTT
Source organism: Stegostoma tigrinum (assembly GCF_030684315.1). Classification (NCBI taxonomy): domain Eukaryota; kingdom Metazoa; phylum Chordata; class Chondrichthyes; order Orectolobiformes; family Stegostomatidae; genus Stegostoma; species Stegostoma tigrinum. The sequence continues at coordinate 27,944,993 of NC_081363.1, forward strand.
GAATGCTCAAAGGTTTTCAAACTGTCTGCATTTATTGCACCAACAATTGCTATGTTGACTGCAAGTAACATTTTGTAACATACAGCAGAACATCACGAATATATTTAGCAGGGAGAGTGTAATTCCACTTCTTATGGGTTTTCTGCTCTAAATAAGCATGTTTTAAAAATACTTTAAAAATTGACTAACAGAGTATCAAAAAATACAAGAAAGCAAGACAATGGTATAGAATGAGGACATATTTTTCAGGTCACAAATCCAATTCCTAGTTCTTTCGTTTTAGTGACTGATGCCTCAGAAAGATAAATGTAAGAATAAACTAACCAAATATTAATAGTAGAACATAACCAGTAATTCATTATAGATATTAATAGTGAAATGACTTTTACAAATCTAACAGGTTAAAGTAAATGCCACAATGCCTCAGCATTGATAGTCTCTCCAGAAGTAGCTTAAGGATTACATACATTGTACATAAAACAGTTATACACAGATATCTCCCAATAACAAATATTCATGGCAAAGCCTTATTTTTGACTTTGTATTCAAAACAAATCAACTAATCTAAAATATGCACTGTCGAAGCAGTTCACATCTGTAAAACCTAGTGTTTATCACAGTTAAGTGTGGTTGCTAGTGCATTTGCCAAGGAAACTACTACTCAGTAGTAGTGTGACGTAAGTATTTGTAAGCCAAGGCACAAACCATGACATGGATGAATATGATACCAGCTAAGCAGCTGATTCAAATCCAGAATTAAGCAAAGGGAAAGCAAGTTAATAATGTCACAACATATATTAGTGATTTCTGCAACACAGCACTGAAATTTTGCCTGAAAGAATTAAGGCGATCCAGTAATGCACACTTCTTGACTACTTAAGGGTCCAGGTTCTGAATTAGCTGGAAACATGGTTTAAGACATTAAACAATGGACTGTTACGCTACAATTATTATGTAAATTTGTAAAAATAAAAATCAACATTTAGTGAACCACAGGAAAGTAAGTGTAGGTCCAAGTCTATTTATTTAAATGGTTAATTTCGCCATCATCAAAATTTTTGCAACTGATATTGCTTTTAAAATTCTGTAGTTCAGGAATAATCCACATCCAGAATTCTACAAATAGAATGCAAATGAAAATATGCTGTAGGGAATAAATTTAGAAAAGAGCTATCCTTATATAGCAAACCAGCATATACTGCCATCATGTGGTTAAGAATGACAAAATGCACTAAAAATATGTGCTGGCAAGAAAATACTGCAGGCAAAAAATTGCAGTATAAAGGGTCAGTGAAAATTTTTTTTGTTATGAGTATTGTGTGACTGTAGTGCAGGTACCCAATCCCATTCTACAGCAATTTCATAATTTCATTTTTCCATGTAATGATTGCACAGGAGGCCATTCAAACCATTTGAGAATTAATGCTAATCACAATGACACTGAATCTTCATCTGCTTCAAACGTACCAACAAACTGTTTCCTTTATGTTATATTCCAGAGGGCCAAAAGATAAAAGGTAGAACTGGAGCCAATTGCTCACAAATACTGGAGTCAGAGATAACACAGTGTGGAGCTGGAGGAACACAGCAGGCCAGGCAGCATCAGAGGAGGGGGAAAGTTGACGTTTCGGGTCGGGACCCTTCTTCAGAAAGTTAACCTGAAACGTCAACTTGCCCCCCTCCCCTGATGCTGCCTGACCTGCTGCATTTCTCTAGCTCCACGCTGTGTTATACTAACACAAGCTTTTTGCACAAGAAATTTGGAACATCACATTTGTGTAGCATCTTGACTTATTTACAGACACTGCATATTAAATAGCTTTCAAATTTTGAATTAAAGTTTGCCAGAAGTTCTTTTTATGAAGAGTACAGCCCCTTTAGGTTAGATTTATTCAAGATACCTTATTATTTCTCCGTATTCATCCCACTTCATTCTCTCCTCTGCTGCAGGGAACATAGGGTATGATTTTTTAGCCTGTTTGAAAAAACTTCCTTTGCGACTGCTCTCGCTTTTCATCATGAGGTCATGTTTGGTTTTTCCAGTCAAAGGCTGGTCCATGTCTTCTTCAACATCACTCTCATCACTAGAGTCAACATCTCGTCTACAGGGGAAAAAAAATCAAAGACAACTATTAATTTACTCCACAAATCAAGCAACTATAGGGAGAAATATTTCAACTTTATTACTTCCAGCATTTTCTTGTTTTACCTAAGATTTCCAGTGTCGGCAACATTTTGCTTTTATAATCTATTAATTTAGTTCCAAACAAATAAATGTCCACTGGTCACTGCAGCTTAAACTAACGCTAAAACAGTGGATTTTTGTTTAAAGAATTCCACCTACACTTACTTGTTACCCAATGCAAAGTCTAATTTTCTATTAATGCTTATCTGTAGTTTTACAATGATTCGGGAAAAAACCCTGTACATTATACAAAGAACAATGTTGGAAGTCTTTCTTGCTGTACGGAAAGTAATAACATTTAGGTAGCACCATAATGTCTTCAATATATCACAATGTCTCATTAGTGGCAGCATAATTTACTGGTACATTATCTTTGGAATTGAGGCAACCTCAAATTTTGTTATGTATAACAGACAGCTTTAGTTCTTTTACAACGATAATGAATGGAACAGTCAGGTCTCAATAATGGAGGTACACTTGGAGAGCTATTGAAATTCACCTGGCTAATGTGAGGAACAGGAAACAATCTGCAGAACTTACTCTGAAGGTGATTAACTGAGGTACATGCTGTGAAAACAATGGATTTGATGATGCTTGTGGGTGTTTCGCATTCGTATTTTATCTTTGCAACATAAAGTTCAGCCAAGTATTCAAAAAAATCTATTTGATCATGCACTCAAAATTTGATGATTAGTTTGAGTCACAATGAATTAAACATTTAAAGTATTGAAGAGAAGTGTACCTCAAAGCTTTACAAAGTATTAGAAAAGATATGCAATCCAATTTTTCAAGGACAATTATGACCTTTTTACTGTCTAATATCTTTGTGTCAAAGCTGGTTATAAATTGTAGCCATACCAAGTCAGAACTTTGCAACATAATTCTTTAAACATGTGATTCAAAAAAATTACCGTTTCAAAAACTCAGAAATAGAAGTACAATATCTTAAAGTATCAGTAGAAAACAAAAATTTTAGTTCACAGCTATTCACAGTGTTGTTTAAACTAGTAGGTGTTTCTTCCTGCAATGCATTTAGTCTCAGAATTGGAGCTGTGTAAATTCTGTGCCATCACCACACAGACCATGAATAACAGTAGTGACCTTAGTCCAATAATAATAACCTCAATACCAGACAGAAATTTTCCTTGATAATTTTCTCAGCCTTGTTACAGGTGAAAAATGCTTAGCGCCTAAGTGAGGCAGAAAAGCAATGACAGGGTATATTTTACATGCTTTGCGCATTCATTTTATATTTGTTTATTCTTTTGGATTAATGTAAGGCCAAATGTCCTACAATTATGGAATTTTCACTGACAACTGAAAGATTACCAACACATCACCTGCAAATGTTCCACATTTTATCCTCAGACAGCAAGCAAAATAAAAAGCAATCCAAACCCCAACTTCGTCAATTTTTACATCCCGTCTACTCACTCCTTCTCTTGTTCCTGCTTTTTAGCTGCCTCTTTCTTGAGCTTTTCTTTTTCTAGATACTCTTCCAATTCTTTCCCTTCTAATTTTACACGACGTCTAATCTATTGGTGAAAGATTAAAACATCACAGTGAAAGGTGACCCAGAAATTATTACATACTTCACCACACAAATTTTTTTTAATCAGATGCTCAAACTTCTAATTGATCAAGTCATAATGGAACCCCAATTAAAAAATTCAAATTTGGACTCTTAAAGACCGACCTTAAAATTCAGTTTGTTCCCACATAACCAAACAATTTTCGCTCTCACAATCAACGAGCTGCATTTAATTGTTTAAAAATATGTATACAGGAGTATATTGTTTGAAGCTCCCTTATTACAATATTTAAATAATATATTTAATGCTTCTTATTCAATGCTACATTAACCATAACAAAGCACTTTAAAATAAAAAATGGATAAATGTAAAGCCAGTACAGAATGATGGGTAAGATATTTAGAAAATTCTACCTCCAACCAGCACAAGGCACTGATTTTCCAGGCTGTTGAATGGAATGTAGATTTTGGCAACAATTCTCCAAATAGTGAGCTCACATCATCAGGTGGACCATTAAAAGACGACAGAGCACAAGAAACATATTTTCCAGAATGCAAGACACCCCATTTGCTGCCATGTAACTACCAAATAATCACTGAGGAAAACCTGAGAGTGCAGGTTGTTTTATGCTCTTTCAAACAAAGGTGCAGGCCCAGGTAAACCCAGAAAAACATCCATTCCAGTTTATTTATCAATTTTTGAATATAAATGTTATTACTCAATGTAAATTACTTCATTCATTTCCAATCTGATTCTATTACGCCGAAGAACGTTTTATCCACACGACTTCAATGTCTCCAATATGAAGCCAATGCATTTGTCACTGCATTCTTACCTCTATATCCATTTTTTTGGTGTTAGGATTGTCTATCAAGTATCGTGCCAGTGTTCCAGGTGTCGTTCTGTAAGTGAGAATCACAGAATTTTTTGGATCCTGACACCATTGTATGAAAAGATCACGTGAAAACCCACATTCCATGTCTGACTGACTGGCCAATACAACCTTTGGACTGGGCACTCTGGCCAGGTCTGATAGGCTGTGGCACAAAGAAAGGTGACGAAACTGAAAGGGATTGTTTCGCTTGTCTTCAAAACATCTCATTAACTTGTCGCTCATCCATTCCACCTAAAATTAAAGAAATATCATATCATTAGAAGGGAAAGAAGATCAGTATTTTTATCATTGTCCTAATTCTACATCAATAAACTTCATTAGAGGTGAATATTGATAGCAGAACTTGAGTAGAACAGATTGGCTATTTTGATAACAGGATGATTGTAGACTGTTGCACATAAGAGTGCTCACAAGATTTATTTTAATCAAAAGAATGTTCCAACATGTTGTTTAATAGCAGTCAAGTAAGGTTTGAAAAAAAGGTTTCCAAACTAAGGTTACTGATCAGAATCAGATCTTTGTAACTAAACCAAACTGGTCACGACATACAAGTGTTGCAAAGAAGATAATCATTACATATTAAAAGAAAGCTACTATTATTGTGGGAACATTTAAAAAGTGGGAGTCAAATCCGCTTACAAGTAAGTGTTGATAGCAAAACTTCCTGTCCAATAAATTGCTTAATTGTCCGCCACCATTCATGATAAGAAGCAACAGAACTGCAGAGATTAGATCTCATCTCATTGCTTAAATGTTTGACATGCAAGTTGTCCTGTGGTGTCGTATCACTGAGATGAGCACCTCAAAAAGAGGAATGCCCAGTGCTGCTCCAGGCTTACTATCATGCACTCTTAATATATCTAGTGTTGGATCCACTTGTTTGGTGAGAATGGTAGAGTGGGGGAAATGCCAGGTCATGCGGATAGAGGTTGTGACTGAATATAATTCTTGCTCTTGACCCTTTCTCTAGAGTGGCACTTTGCTGTGGTGATCCCAAAAGCAATACCATCAGGAATTCTCAGTCCTGGCAGGGCCATCCACCATGGTAAGGACGGAAGGGAAGAAGAAAAACAAAGTTCAATCTGAAACAAGTCCTTAACAACAATTCAGGCAAAGATATTCATGTAATATCAATGGCTGAGACAACAGAAGAAGATTGCAGTAGGGAGATCCACGGTGATCAAGGTTTCCTTACCCCTGGAACAAGATCAACTTTCCGTCAAGGACCATGTCTACTAATGTGCAATAGCATTCCCACATTAAAAGATGTCCCAAAAGGTGTCTACCTAGAGGAATTAATCCCACATTACATACAACACAAGCCCTGCAGCGAACATTGAGAGGTGACAGGGACAGGATTGAAAGATACAGAATTCCCTAGCTTCAGACCAGCATGTTGGCAATTGAGTTTGACCCAGTTGTTTTGCTCTTGGAATAGGAACAGGACAGCACTTTGGCAGCTGTCTTCATGACTAAGCAGCCCTCTTCAGGATCCATTCTGCTTAACTGACTTGGGGAATAGACTAGAAAAGGTGCCTTAAAAATGGTATGTTCTGTCACCAACATGGCATCAACCCAACACCATATCCTGTGGGCTCATCTATCTGCAGCCTAAAAATTGAAGTGAAACTCAATCTCAGAATGTGGAACATACAAACCCTCATGGAAAATAAGTGAAACAATTGTCTGAAACAAAGAATTTGCCTTGTTGTCCATGCGCTCAGTCACGTCAACCTTGATACTGTTGCCCTGCAGAAGATTCGAGGAGTAAGTGAAGGGCAGCTGAGGGAAGAAGATGGTGGTTACACCTTCTTCTGGAGAGGAAGAACCCGAGGGTCAACCCAGGACATATGAAAGAGAATTCGCTATCAAGAACAAACTCATCAAAACTGGAAAGAAACTATCAAACAAATGAGTCAGGAATTGCAACTCCAACACAATTCTCCTGCTTATCTAATGTGTGGAACACCAGCTGGTCATCTCCAACACACTCTTCCACCAAGCTGAGAAGTTTGATATTCTGAGACCTAAAGGATGTCATCATTGCCAAAGCAATGACCAGTAACTGGTCTACCAGCTCATCTGCTCCTCCATGTCTCACAAATGCCACCAGAATAACCAGCAGAAGAAGAAACAGTTCAAAAAAAAAGTCAACATTGCGCAGCTTCCAGGGGCAAGCGAACTTCCAACGATGTCTTCACTAAAAACACCAAAGTGCTCATCTTAATGGTGTGAGGAAATTTGGAAAGAGCTGAAGACATCGCATGCTTTGAGGAAACTAATGGCTACAAGACCGGGAAACACCAGCGCTGGTTTGATGAGAATGATCACATTATCCAAAATCTCATCAATAAGAGGAGGTAAGCTCTCTATGTCTGGCAAAACAACATCATCAGTGAGACAAAGTGGGGAACCCATGAAACAGCAATGGCAGAGTTACAAAGAAAGACTGTGAAAATTAAGAACCATGGTGAAGTGAGAAAGCTAAGGAGCTGCAACTACTTGCTGACAAGCACAACAGCCAGGGCTTCTTCACTGCTACCAAGGCAATTAACAAACTCGACACCCCTGGGCTCAAACCATTAGACACTTGAAGAAAACAAAAGCTGCAGGAGTAAGTCAGGATTCCAGCAGGAGTTTTCAAACTTGGAGGGCCAGGGCTTACTTGTGATCACCATCAACTGTTTATGAAAATCTGGGACAAAGAAACCTCTGTCAATCTCAGGGATGCTGCCATCACCACCGTCTTCAAGGAAGGAGACAAGTGGACTGTGGGAACACCGAAGAACCTCTGTATTCTCCATTGCCAGGAAGATCATTGCCCAAAACCTTGCCAGGTGCCTTCTCAAATCTCTGATGAAATCTTTCTTGAAAGACAACGTGGCTTCTGACCAATAATCTACATGTCCTTCATCAACCTGATCAAGGTTTTTGACTTAGTCAATCAGGAAGTGCAATGGATGATCCTGTCAATGGCCAGCTGTCCAGTGAAATTCATCAACGTCCTCCTTGTCCGCAACTAGATGACAGCAACAGTCCTCAGTGATAGTATGATAGAATCCTTTGAGGTCAAGGAAGAGGTTAAGCAGAGATGTGTCATCACTCTTAGCCTTTTCTGCATCTTCATCGGTACCATTCTTCATTTTATCATGAACAAGCTTCCCAGTTTGAGGACATTGTTCACAGGATGGAGAGGCTACTTTGCAACGTCAACCGGTTGAAATCCAAGGAGAAACAGCACGAATCTCGTTTGAAGAACTTCACTGTGCAAATGACAACATCATCTCAGCTCTCTCGGAAATCAATCTTCAAGCCTCACTTAATACTTTCACAGAAGCATTCGAAGAATTGGTTTCAGCCTCAACCTCAAGAAAATTCAAATCGTATATCAACTTGTCCCAGGTATAATTCTGGTCCATCTCTCTATTAAGATCAATAGAGAAATCCTCCAAAGTGGGAGCATTTCCCCTATCTGAGAAACTACCTGTCATCTAAGACTGACATTGATGCAGAGGTTCAACATTGCATCTGATCTGCAAGCACTTTCCTCGGATGCCTAAGCCATGTCTTCAATCATTGTGATATCAGTGCTGGTACCGAGATCTGTGTGTACAAGACAATCATCCTTCTGGCTCTTCTATGTGGTTCCAAAACCTGGACTACATAGATGCCTCCTCAAGACCCTTCAGAAGTACGATTAACGTCATTGAGATGGATTCTCTGCAACAACTGGGAGGCTAGCCACATTAACATCAAGATCCTTGAAGCAACTAACAGCACCACATTAAGGCTGTGATCATCCGAAACCAACCTTTGCTGAGTTGGCCACTTGCTTGGGATGCTCAATTGCTAACTACTAAAGCAAATTTCCTTCACCCAGTTCAGGAAGGCACTTGAATGAGAAGAGGACAAAGGAAGAACTCCTGAAGGCTTTCCTCAAATAAATGTAACATAGCTGTCAATATATGGCAGACATCAGTTCATTAGAAACTAATTTCAACAAAACTACTGTTTTAAGGAACTCAATTCCTTGCAAACATTCAGCAGCATGAGGAAGTACAGCAAAGGAACTGCAGAAAGGAATGCCAACGATCTCGAGGCTAAGGACCAATTCCACCTTTCAGAAACATCTGCCAATTCTGCAGTTGAAGATCACAGTTATCAGCCACACAAGGACCCACAGAATCCAGGATGAGTGGCCCAGAATTCTTGAGGTGAACAACGATATTCAATTATGCAGATGACAACGTCACGGCTAGTAATGGCCCACAGTGCCCCACAGTGATGGCTGAGTGGGGGATAAGGGTGCATATTACGTTTCAGTACAGTTCTGCTGATGGTCCAAATGTCTCATGAATGTCCAGTTTTGAATTGCTAGATTCAAAATCTATCCCATTTAGCACAGTGGCAGTGCCATGTAATATGATGGCAAGTATCCTTTATGTGAATACAGGTCTTCCATATTCCGAAGAACTATGCATAGTCACTCTTATCAATATTCCATGGACACTTCTGCAGCAAGTGAACTGGTGATGAATGGGGTCAAGTACGTCTTTCCATCTTGTCAGTTTCTTCACCACTAGCTACTATTAGACACAGTGCAGCATCTATGTGCTTTAGGATGTGGCCAGCTCAGTCATGAACGGTGCTGCCATGCCATTTATATTGATGAACATTGAAGTTCTTCACCTAGAGTAGATTCTGCACTCTTGCCTCCTTCGGTGCTTGCTCCAAGTTGTGTGCAACATGGAAAAGTACTGATTCATTAACCGAAGAGGTGTAGTACATGGTAATCAGGGAGATCTTTTCCCATGCTTGGTTTGATGTCATGGTGTCCATATTCAATGTTGATGATTCTTAAGGCAACCAGCTCCTGATAGTGCCACAGTGGTGTACAATCTTTGCTTTGCCACCAAGCAGACAGCCCCAAGGTTGGTGATAGAGCTCTACGACATCATCTGTATGGGGCAATATCATAACTGTGACTATGTCAGGCTACTGCCTAACTAATCTGTGACCAATTTCTCCCAAATGTGGCAACAGCCCCACATGCTGGTATGGAGGACTTTGCAGGACCGGTAGGGCTAAGTAGGTCATTGTCATTTCACACCCAACCAATTTAATTCCTTTGAGACTTTTCTGTGGTTTTGATACAATAAAGTAGTTTGCTTGGCCAGTTCAAAAGCAGTCAAGAGACAACCACATTGCTCTGGAGGCCACATGTAGGCCAGACGAAGTAAAGATGGCAGTCATGAGGGAACCAGATGAGTTTTTACAATAATGGACAATGGTTTCATGGTTATTATTAACATTTTGATTCTGGATTTTTTTAATTGAAATCATATTCCACCATCTGCCAAGGTTGGATACAAACTAGGTTCCTAGATCTTTGCTTAAATCTCTGGATTACTAGTCCAATAACAATACCACCACACCATCACCTCCCCTTATATCTATATTTTCAAAAGCAATTCTATTTAAAGTTGGAAGCAAGGCATTATTTGTTTCTGTAAAATATTAATTTTCAGTAATGGGCAGAAAGTGAACATCAATAGTAATTTGTTCTTCACGTTCAACACAAATCAATTAATGCCATTTACTCAGAAAGAGCTGACATTCAAATTCTCCAATTGGTATTTCAAGTTGAACAGCTGAACATTAAATATCCTAACCTAAATTATTAGTTTTCATAAGACCATAAGACATAGGAGTGGAAGTAAGGCCATTCGGCCCATCGAGTCCACTCCACCATTTAAATCATGGCTGACGGGCATTTCAACACCACTTCCCTGAACTCTCCCCGTAGCTCTTGATTCTTTTTGAGATCAAGAATTTGTCGATCTCTGCCTTGAAGGCATCCAACGTCCCGGCATCCACTGCACTCTGCGGCAATGAATTCCACAAGCCCACCACTCTCTGGCTGAAGAAATGTCGTCTCATTTCAGTTTTAAATTTACCCCCTCTAATTTTAAGGCTGTGCCCACGGGTCCTAGTCTCCCCGTCTAACGGAAACAACTTCCTAGCGTCCACCCCTTCTAAACCATACATTATCTTGTAAGTTTCTATTAGATCTCCCCTCAACCTTCTAAACTCTAATGAGTACAATCCCAGGATCCTTAGCTGTTCATCATACGCTAAACCTACCATTCCAGGGATCATCCGTGTGAATCTCCGCTGGACACGATCCAGGGCTAGTATGTCCTTCCTGAGGTGTGGGGCCCAAAACTGGACACAGTATTCTACATGGGGCCTAACTAAAGCCTTATAAAGCCTCAGAAGCACATCACCGCTTTTATATTCCAACCCTCTTGAAATAAACGACAACATTACATTTGCTTTCTTAATTACGGATTCTGCCTGCAAGTTAACCTGTAGAGAGTCCTGGACCAACACTCCCAGATCCCTTTGCACTTCTGATTTGCAAATTTTCTCACCGGTTAGGTTAGTGGTAGATAAGTTTTACCTAAAACATTTTCCACGATCTGCATACTAGCCTTACTAAAAATATGACAACCTTTACATTTCAATCCAACATTTTTTAAAGAGTGAAGTCAGAAACTGAGCTTTGACTCAAAAGCTTCTCGAATCAATGACACATGGATTCATGAATTTGTAAAAGTAGCAACGGTTAGTTAGAATTAGCTAGAAACAGAACTGAGATAAAAACTTCTAGACAAACCTGAGATTTAGAAAACTCCACTACATTATAGCTAACGTTATTAAGTAAAGCAAGAGAATAGACGCTTAGCCCAGCATCCTTTGTCCTCCAGATTTGGTCGAGAAGTTGAGCTAGCTCCAGCACTCTGCCTGCAGTGTCCAGGGCAATTAGCACATTGCCATCACCACGTAAAGTTTCCAGAACATTGGCTGCAAGGGAAAAACAAGTGAAGAAAAACAAACAATGACAATGCTTCTATTGCAATAAAGCAATGGTTAATCTTTTAACTTGCTGAATTAAACTTTAAAAAGGTCACATGTATAGCATACATGTTTGTCCAATTTAGAAACACCCAAATATATTCAGATATGCTTCATGTAGTCATTACTCAACCTTCATGTGTACAAAGAACTCTTTTGTCCCAAGACAGCACACGTGGAAACAGAGAACAGATTGCTTGTTACTTTTTCCTTTCATTTAGCCCCTAGTTTTGCTGTCATCTGCCCCTTCTGCTCTGCCACCATTTAATTGGGAAATGTAAAAAAAAAACTGCATTTTCAAAAAATGTCTCAAGATTATTGATGGCACTATACAATTTCTAACTAGGAAAGAAGAAACCAGCACACCATAGTTTTAGAATAGGAAACACCAACGTAAGGAGAGATACGGGTCCGAAATGAATTTAAACATGGCAGAAGTGGAAAATTGAAGCAAAGAATGCAAAAGAATATTGCCCACAAAAAATGGCTTAGGTATTCCACTCTTAATAGCGTTAAACTAAAATAGTGGCAAACACAATCGTGCCTGCTAAAAATGGTCTAGATATTCCACTTAATATTGGCAAAAGAGGAGATGATGGCCTAGTGGTATTATTGCTGGATTGTTAATCCAGAGACCCAGATAACGTACTAGGGCCCCAGGTTCAAATTCCGCCACGGCAGACAGTGGAATTTGAATTCAGTAAATATCTGGAATCAAGACTCTAATGATGACCATGAATCCATTGTCAATTATCAGAAAACCTATCTGGTTCACTAATGTCCCTTAGAAAAGGAAATTGCCACTTTATCTGGTCTGGCCTACATGTGACTCAAACCCATGTCACCTTGGCCGACTCTTAACTATCATTTGGGCAAGTAGGGATAGACAATAAATGCTGCCTAGCCAGCCACACCCTCATCCCATGAATGAATAAAGGAAACACTGCGTCATGTCCGAATTAGAAGTCCCAAGGAGCTGACTTACATGCAATGTGTTCACCAGAACTGACTGTGGGAGTCACCCAATGACCGTTCCATCAAGACCTATCAATGTGTGAACTTGGGCTGTTTGCCTTAAAAACAGCCACATTTTTACTTAATGGTACTTTTAGTATCCACCTGTTTAATAAAATTAAGTAGAAAACATGTATCCTGAAACAATCACTCATGTCCAACATAAAAACCGAAAGAACTGCGGATGCCGTAGGTCAGGAACAAAAACAAAGTTGTTAGAAAAGCCCAGCATGTCTGGCAGCATCTGTGAATGAAAAAACAGATTTAACGTTTCGGGTCCAGTGATCCTTCCTCAGAACTGATGGTGCTCAGTTTATATGCAGAAAGTAGAGAGGGGGAAGGGTGAGGGAGTAAACAATAGGATAGAGCCTAAAGAGAGAGAAGAGCAGTTGGAGAGATAATTAACTCTATCTGTTCCGAAGAAGGGTCACCAGACCCAAAACGTTAACTCTGTTTTTTCCTTCAGGGATGCTGCCAGGCCTGCTAAGCTTTTCCAGGAACTTTGCTCTTATGTCCCACCGAACTTATGTCTACAAGCATGAAAAGATTTGAACTGTGCTCCAGTTCTTTGAATGCGACAATAGTACTGGTCTGTGTTTGGTGTAAGCCCTTCTATAACATCAGCTACTGAGATACATACTGAGCAATTGTTCATCTCGTTGCTTTCTTCGTGGCTGAACATAGGTCGCATTGAAAGAATCTGTGATGAGCAATGAGGGCCGGCTAATCATTTCCAGTGAACATCCATTCAGATGGCTAAAAAAAAAACAAACAATTAGCTTGTAAACAGTACCACGCACATATCTGAGTATGACATTTTTCAGCCATGTGCCTGCAAAGTTGAAACATTTCAGATTTTGAGCTGGAAACTAGTTAACAGTCATCTCATGAAGATCTGTGTTGATTGAAACAGCATAGCATGCAAAAGCCATGTAGAGTAAAAGATCAGTTCAAAAGGATAAAGAAATAATTCTAGTGCTTGATAATTTTTGGCAAACATATTTTAAGGTTTAATGCTATTTCTTATACTGCTTGATAATTTATGAAAAATATATTTTAAGGTTTAATTTTGTTTCCTAGGCCATATATCAGTTAATATTGCATCTTCTTTCTGATCAGTTGAGGATTTTTTTTCCACCTAAATTCTAACATTGTTTCTAGCATGCAAAAGAAGAATGGGTATGTACAACAAATTTGGGGGCTTATAGAGGAAGAGACAAAGTAATCAGACCTGTATCTCATAGACAATTTATTATCAAAGCACACTCCTCCTCATGCAGCTGAGCCTCAGTTTTCTTGAAAGCTGAAGATCTTACCACCTAATGTGGTAGACAGTTGTTTTGCAAGAATTAAATGTTGCATGCTACTGCGCTGAAATACTCACATTTCTCTCTTATGGTTAAAGTCAACTGCATACACAATCTCCTCTTCTCCATCTTTTACAATCTTCCAGATTGTTCCTCCAATCATATGACCTGCAGGCAAAGGAGTTATGGATAAACCATGTCCTTTACCTAGAACAAAGAGGAAAAATAAGTTATCATATGAATATGAAAGATAGCAGTTTACATACTGCATTTTGAAATATTTGTTGCAGTAGGCGTTTGTCACATTCCTTACAAGTATATAATTAAGTGCATGCTTCAAGCCTGAGAACAAAATGTGAGATCCGAGGATTGACAGAAATTGAGCCTCCCTGTATTGCCAATTCTGAACACACAGTGTCTGTCATACTTCCATAGACAGCATCCCATTTACTAGGATCCACGTGAGGTCAGCTCCTTCAGTTTGGGAAATCTCTGCGCAAAGGCTAAGGTGAAAAATGGAAGGACTGGCAATATTCCACAGTGCGACTGCAAAACTGGCACTACTGCTTCTCCAGGCCCCGGGTCAAAATAACGGTATTAAAATATTAAATTATTGGTGCCATCTCCGGAAGTCTCTGAATGGACTGCAGAATACCCTGCTTTCCTCAGTGCGTTCAAAGTTGTTTAGGAGTTCATGAAATTAACTGACATGTGTAAAAGCCCTCATGCCCATTTTGGGTGCACATCAGTTGTCTGGAAAGCTTTCTTATACCAGCAAGCTCCAAGCACAAATCAAGCATTTGTTACTAACCTCACCACACACATTTTGTGCCTGAGTGGAGCAAATCAGTTCTATTAACTAATCTGAAATAATGTTTGGATTATTTTCTATCTTCACTGGGGTGAAAAGAAGGCAAAAGAAGAAGGCTTTCATGTTCTGACAAAAATGCTGTAGCCAAGAAGTCAGTCAGTTTCAGGTCTATGATAATGCTGCAATGTAATTCAAAAAAATCAGTAGATTCTGTGGAGAAGTACTCTGAGTAAACTCAGATGTTACCTCCTGCTCTTTGTGTTAACTATAGCTATTGGCAGCACTCTTGTCTCTGATCAGGAGGTTGTGGATTCAAGCCCAACTCTAGAAATTTGAGCATAAAATCAAGTCTGTCACTTCAGTGCGCTCAGGTCGCGAAGTACAGAGGTGCCATCTTGTGTACATGACATTAAAAGCTGTTCCCTCAGACAGATGCAAAAGTTCCCCTGTCAGAATTTGATGAAGAATTCTCTTTGGAGTCATTGTCAACCCAACCTTTTTTTTAAGAAAGTTATCTAATGATTATTACATCGATGTTTAAGGAACCTGGCTGTATGCAACCTAGCTGCCGTGTTTCCTAGCATATAACAGTGACTATTTCTCAAAAATAGATAATAGTGTGTAAAGTACTCCGAGGTATCCTGAGATCATTAAAAAAAACTTATGCAAATACAAGTCCATTTTTTTTCGTTCTCAGGTGAAAGAGATGAATGACAGACCTTCAGCAATCCAACTGAGGCTAAAAACTCATGTAGGCCCAGGACATGGAGACATGAACCCCTTGGTCATCCAGCTACTACTCCACACTGGCATCAACCCAAATCACCAATGTAAAATTACGATTATTTGTTGGATAACATTAATCAATATCACTTCTGGATTTCTAATCGTGAATTGATTTTGGACATACCTTTTAAGTTAACAATCTGGGAATATTTCAGTTGTTGAATCTTATCAAATGCTGCATCTACATCATCCAAAGTAAACAAGGAGAACTCTTCAGTGTTGTGTCGAGACTTGGAGGAAAAAAATTAAATCTATTTGTAATTTTCCAGGAGGAAATTATGAGCTTAATACTTTTAACAATGAAAATGAACAAAAATAAATATTTTTATTAAGGTCAGAAATCACACAGCATCAGGTTATAATCCAACAGGATTATTTGAAAGCACAAGCTTTCGGAGCATCGCTCCTTCTTCAAATGTTAGCGAGAAGGGTAGCATCAGACACAGAACTTTATAAGTAAAAGATCAAAGGGACACACCACTGATGAGGGCGTATTAAACAAACCTAAGATGCTGTTCAATCTTTAATCAGTTAGAATATTTTAATTGACTAATATATACATGTAAATACCCAAATTCCTTTCAAGTCTCTGTCCTGAGAGAACTAAAGGTTTGATCAAGTGTAAAGATGAGGTGATATTTTAGGTTAGACAATGCATGTTAGGTATGAGGCCTTGTTTAGGCTCTGTTTGTGTTTTAGCTTGGAATTAGACTGGTTTTATTTTTAAAGTAGAAATTTATAAAACATTCTCACTGGTTAAAGATTTAACAACATTTTAGGTTTGTTTAATACATCCTCGCCAGTGGTGTGGCTCTTTGATCTTTTACTGAAAAATTCTATGTCTGATACTACCTCTCTCACTAAAACCTGAAGGAGTAAAACTCCAAAAGTTAGACTATAACCTGGTGCCGTGTGATTTCTAACATTGTCCACCCCAGTCCAACACCGGCACCTCCACATCATATTTTGTTAAGGTTTTAATTACTTTATGATTGTTCAAACAAAAACAAATCATACATCAGGCTGAATAGTAAGACTTGCTGTAACTTGCAGCTCCTGTGATGACAATAGGAACATAGTTAATTACCAATACTAGATGTTCCAAAAAGTGAACAATGCACGACTGAAAACACAGACATGTTCTGTTTAACTCACCTGATATAGATCATACATAAACATCTGTCCCATCTTGTAAACAGGAATTGTGGCATAAATTGCACAGTTTAAACCCAGCCTTCCAACAGCATAAGGGAGAGCTCCCAAGTGTAAGGGATCAGGATGAGAAAGGAGGATTGCATCAACCAAATGAACATATCTGCAACATAAATAAGACTGCCATAACTAAATGTCTTTATGTCTAATTGATCACTTTACTCAAATGATTAAAGACAAGAAGTCTTTATGAACACTTTATTTTTCAAATTGATTAAGCAGTTCTCAGAAACTAAACAGCTGCTGATTTGAAGTTCAGGTCAGATGTGAAACAATTCTGCAAAAATACTGAACTGAGAAACCTGCAATGGCTTTATTTCATTTTATTTTACTAACGTCAGACAACTTTTGAATCAAGATTCCACTAAATTTCTGAGAAAGGTAGTGAATATTGTTTTACTGCAGCACAACATAGCATGTGATATGCTGAACAATACTGACCATTGGAATCGATATTTCAGTCTTCGGGATAAATTCAGAAAATGTTATTGAAATTTGAGATCAAGTGCACTGAGGCACGAGGCTCTTACTAAATGGTATGGATAAAATATAATCAGATTACAATATTAAATTAAACAAAACCATTGAATCTAAGGATACAAACTGAGCAAGGGCAAGACTTAAATAGTTAATGGTAGAGCCCTGGGCAGTGCTGTCAAACAGAGAGACCTAGGGGTTCAGGTACAAAGTTCTTTGAAAGTCACAGATAGATGGGGTACTTAAGAAGACATGCGTGCCTCATTGCTTAGACCATGGAATAGAGGAGCTGGGACATCATTTTGCAGCTGTCTAGGACATTGGTAAGGCCACTTTTGGAGTACGGTGTACAGTTCTGGTCACCCTGCTCCAGGGAGTTTATAATTAAATTGGAAAGGGATCAAAGAGATTGAGAAGGACATTGTTAGGACTGGAGGGTTTGCGTTTTAGGGACAGACTTGGAATTCTTTCATTGCAGTGTAGGAGGCTGTAGGATGACCTTACAGAGGTCTGTAAAATCATGAAGGTCACAGATAAGGAGAATAGCAGAAGTTTTTTTCCCTAGGATAGGGTTGTTCAAAACTAGAGGACATATTTTTAAGATCAGAGGAGAAAGATTTAAAAAGGGATCTGAGGGGCAACATTTCACACACAGGGTGGTTCGCATGTGGAATGAACTGCCAGAAGAAGTTGTAGATGCATGTAGTTACAACATTTAGAAGATATTTGCACAGATAGAAGAATAGGAAAGGTTTGGATGGATATGGGCCAAACACAGGCAAGTAGGACTACTTTAGTTTGGGAAACTTGGTTGGCATGGATGAGTTGGACCAAAGGTTCTGTTTCGGTGAGGTTTGACTATGACTCGAAATTAGAATCAGTAAAATGCAACTTCAAAACTGATGGAAGAAGAAAAATATTTTCTTGACAGTTACAAATATTTTTAACATAGTAATGAAAATATTGATTTTATTGTTAGTGTAGCTAGATGGAGCTTTTAATAAACAAAGCAGATATTTTCAATTATCCAAATGATATTTTCATTGACTTCTCGTAAGCGCAATAACCTCTAAAAGTAACTACGTTTGAAAAATAGATAAAAATTTGAATCAGTCTCATACACTCTAATGGCAAGTTACCTACAGAGGTTCAAGATTTCAGGTTGCACTTGAAAGTGGATATCTGGATAAGGTGTCAATGAATAAATAAATAAAAAGATCCAAGAAGCCTCTCATCTTCCACCTTTTGTGAACTTGAGTTTTTCCAAAATCCTGCCACATCTATTTTGACACATGTTGTTATGCTCTCCCATTACCACTTTGTGCCATTTTTGGTGAACTTAATCCAGTAAATTTAGAATATGACTCTATAGGTCCAAGAGTCTGAAAGCCTCACTCATCCACAACTCTATAAATTCCTCCATTCCTACAATCCTTCAGGAACTTTGCACTCTTCCAAATATTACCTATTATAAATCTCTGGTTTCTTACAGCCCAGCATTTTGGACCCTGTTTTCAAATATTTCACATTCAATTAAGTCATTATAAATAACAGTTTGCTTACTTTTTCAGTGCATCAATTATGTCCATGGAGAAGCTTTCATCCCAGCCGCAATCAAGCAAAAAGCGGAACTCATCCACCTGTAGCATATAGCACAGGGCTGATTCCTCCTGGACTCCAGAAATGGTGGTCAGTTTGATGATAGATGTCATTGTTGATTTTCAAATAAACAATCACCTCTGGTAAAATGGAAAAAATAATTAACACACACATAATTTATACAGCCATTAAATAGAAGTAAATAAGAATCTTTAGATATCAATGCATAAAAAGATCATACCGGATATACGGTTCAGAAATAATCAATGCAGTGCAACCAATTCCATATGCTACTCATGCCTTCTTCCTTATCTAAATACATCATAACCCTTTGCTTGCTTCGCCCACGTGTGCTCATCTAGCACACCAATAAATCTACACTATGTGCTTCAACCAATAACTAAAATTTGAAACAATTTATTCTTAATTAAATTGAGTCCGGCCCAAAGATCTTTGAGATTCAGTGATAAATAGTTTAACAGTTTGGTGTGATGCACAAAGGCTTGCCACTCTTAAAGAGTATTGAAGAAGTGTAGCTCGTAAATTTCGTCTGTCTTCATTTCTTCTATCTTCTTGAAAGATTCAAAAACAATCAAATTTTCTGGAGGAGCTGTGTGAAATTAAGCCCGAACAGACATATCAGGTGCAAAAGTCAGTAAAAGAGGAGTACAGGGAACTGTGGTTACTGCTGTGTCAAGTTGCTAGAACTGTTCCATTCCAAGGAAACTTACATGGGCCATTATCCATTCCTTTATATCTACCCTACAATGACTTGCCCATCTTACATTCCAGATGTCATTTGGGTTCAACAATATTCCATGCTTTTGTATTCCACACCTCTAGTTTTAAAAAAATTGTTTTGCTTTCTTTCAGAAAGGATTTACTTGTGTTGTAACCTTTAGTGAACCAGCTACTCCACAGCGAAGCTCCAACACTCATCTGTTCAAATCTTACTATTTGAATCATGTCCCTACTTGCAAAATTTATCACTTCACATTTTTCTACACTGCACTGTTTCTGCCAGCTATTGGTGTCTATTCATCTCACTATTCAATGGCCATCTACAGACCTTCACAATTCCCTCTTTATTTGCCTGTGTCCCCTGCATTTTTGCCTTTTTCTTCGCTTTTGTGGTGCAGCGGTAGTATTGTTACCTCTGGACCAAATTCAAGTCCCACCTGCTCCTGGGGCATAACTGAACAGGTTGATTAAAAATGTCTATTTAGATATTCTTCCACAATTCATGTCAAGATCTTTAATATATACGGTAGATTTATGAAACTCCAATACAAACCAGATCTCTGATTTCAGGTCTAGACCCGAAATGTCAGTTTTCCTGCTCCTAATGCTACTTGGCCTGCTGTGTTCATCCAGCTCTACACCTTGTTATCTCAGATTCTCCAGCATCTGCAGTTCCTACTATCTCTATTAAACTCAATTATGATTTCTGTAAACATTACATAAAATAAATCACTTTATTGAATGTTAAACATTTCTCACTCTCTCAAAATTCCACCTTACCATATAATTTCTTAATTATTAATGTTAATACAAATTTGCTACTAGTAAGTGTAAGTGTGCCACATGGTCAGCAGAACTGACAATCCTAAATTTGTTGTTAGAATAATTATTTGCATATTCAAGAGTATTTGGCAAATGTTGTCAAATTTCAGCATCATATATAATGCCGGATAATGTGCTTTGAGTCTTGTAAACCTGTGTGAAACGCAGCCGATACAACTCAAATAATGGTAGATCATATCAAAAAGCATATCCTTTTACCTGCAGGTATTAAAACTATCCAATCAGCCCTCACCTTCAAAACACAATATTCCAGCTGTAGTCAGTGTCAAGGTTGACATTTATTACAACTTAACTTTTGTACCTAGATCACTTTACTCAAAATCAAAACTCAGTTGGATGTTTACAGTATCACCTATCAGAAGTGCTCCCTTTAACTAAAACTCACCCAAATTCCTCTAATCTTTCAAAGTAAATTAATTTTTGCCCAAATAAAATGAACCACCTACAATTCCTATCTGCCATTTTATCCATTTCCCTTAATAACTTTCGTTTGTCCTCTGATTTACTATGATTCTACTTTTGTACTCTGTTGAGTCAAATGCTAATCCTCTAAAATATCCTGCATGGGCCTTATTCTTATATAACATATCCATCGTGTGTGTTGTAGGCACCCTACACCTCCTGAAAGTATATCAAGCACAAGTCCTTATTTCTGAAATCTGTACTGTGTCCTCCTAAATTAGTTTTAGTCGAACGTACTTCCGAGATATAGCAGTTGCTCTCTGTTGTGTTTTTATGTCACCCTTGTCTTTTTCCTTTTCATATTTGTCACAATGAATCCCAAAAAGTTTCTGGATGGGGAACAAATCTGAACAAGAGCATGGAAATGGGTTCGATCCCAGGGGGGCCGGGGATGGGGGAGGAGACAGAGGGACGGTGGACTAAAAATCCACCTCCGCCTACTTCTGATAATTCCAGCGTTTAATCTCGAAAATGCGAGAGTTTCACAACTTAAAGAATAACATACCTGGTTAAAGTTAAGCGCTGAGGCCGATGCCCCGCGCCCTTTACGGGCCGGCCTGGATTTCTCCTTTCCTTCTCCTCAATACACGAGCCGGACTCCGGCTCCCGCTGCCCGGGCCGCCATCTTGTCTCCGCTACGTCAGCGGGTCAGAGGTGAATAGACTCTACCACCTCTCTCATTCCTCCCCATATTCCGGGTGTGACTGTATCCACCGCTTGCCCTGGTTGTAGAGAGGTGGCCGCTTAGGTGAAGGTGAGTGAGTGTAGACCCACCGGTTACAGGTTCAGCTCCTCTCAGGCGGAACGCCGACTACTCGAGACCCTGGCCCTCCGTCCCTCCTTCCTCCGGCCTAACCAGACTCGGTGTCCCACCACTTTCCTTACCGTTGTAAAGGTCAGAGTCGGGCCCGCTGTCTCTTAAACCCATCTGCATGCGGGCAATAAGTGAACGTTATATATTTCAAAACTTGTAGCAAGCACACACACAAAAGGTGCGGATAGGGAGGCACTTGAGTGGCTTCAAATCTTTGGATTGGGCAAATAGTCAATGCTGTATTCTTGCAGAAATTCTGGGAAAGACCAGGAGAAGAATTATGCAAATAATTAATGTTTGCATGTAGAAACCCGAGAAAAGAGTTGGGGCGGGGGAGTCACTTGCGTTTGTTTTTTAAAAAAAAGTTACTTATCGGAGTTTAGAAGAATGACAAGTAACCCGATTGAAACGTCGAAGATCCTTAGGGGGCTTGACAGGGTACAAAGAGTACAAGCAGGTTGTTTCCCCTGATGGGAGAGTCCAGGACCAGAGGGCATCATCCCCTGAGTAAGGAGACACCCATTTAAAGTGAGGCAATAGCCTAGTGGTATTATTGTTGGACCATCAATCTACAGACCCAAGTAACGTTCTGGGGATAATAAAATGTGAGGCTGGATGAACACAGCAGGCCAAGCAGCATCTCAGGAGCACAAAAGCTGACGTTTCGGGCCTAGACCCTTCATCAGAGAGGGGGATGGGGGGAGGGAACTGGAATAAATAGGGAGAGAGGGGGAGGCGGACCGAAGATGGAGAGTAAAGAAGATAGGTGGAGAGGGTGTAGGTGGGGAGGTAGGGAGGGGATAGGTCAGTCCAGGGAAGACGGACAGGTCAAGGAGGTGGGATGAGGTTAGTAGGTAGCTGGGGGTGCGGCTTGGGGTGGGAGGAAGGGATGGGTGAGAGGAAGAACCGGTTCGGGAGGCAGAGACAGGTTGGACTGGTTTTGGGATGCAGTGGGTGGGGGGGAAGAGCTGGGCTGGTTGTGTGGTGCAGTGGGGGGAGGGGATGAACTGGGCTGGTTGAGGGATGCAGTGGGGGAAGGGGAGATTTTGAAACTGGTGAAGTCCACATTGATACCATATGGCTGCAGGGTTCCCAGGCGGAATATGAGTTGCTGTTCCTGCAACCTTCGGGTGGCATCATTGTGGCAGTGCAGGAGGCCCATGATGGACATGTCATCAAGAGAATGGGAGGGGGAGTGGAAATGGTTTGCGACTGGGAGGTGCAGTTGTTTGTTGCGAACTGAGCGGAGGTGTTCTGCAAAGCGGTCCCCAAGCCTCCGCTTGGTTTCCCCAATGTAGAGAAAGCCGCACCGGGTACAGTGGATGCAGTATACCACATTGGCAGATGTGCAGGTGAACCTCTGCTTAATGTGGAATGTCATCTTGGGGCCTGGGATGGGGGTGAGGGAGGAGGTGTGGGGACAAGTGTAGCATTTCCTGCGGTTGCAGGGGAAGGTGCCGGGTGTGGTGGGGTTGGAGGGCAGTGTGGAGCGAACAAGGGAGTCACGGAGAGAGTGGTCTCTCCGGAAAGCAGACAGGGGTGGGGATGGAAAAATGTCTTGGGTGGTGGGGTCGAAACAACTGCACCTCCCAGTCGCAAACCATTTCCACTCCCCCTCCCATTCTCTTGATGACATGTCCATCATGGGCCTCCTGCACTGCCACAATGATGCCACCCGAAGGTTGCAGGAACAGCAACTCATATTCCGCCTGGGAACCCTGCAGCCATATGGTATCAATGTGGACTTCACCAGTTTCAAAATCTCCCCTTCCCCCACTGCATCCCTCAACCAGCCCAGTTCATCCCCTCCCCCCACTGCACCACACAACCAGCCCAGCTCTTCCCCCCCACCCACTGCATCCCAAAACCAGTCCAACCTGTCTCTGCCTCCCGAACCGGTTCTTCCTCTCACCCATCCCTTCCTCCCACCCCAAGCCGCACCCCCAGCTACCTACTAACCTCATCCCACCTCCTTGACCTGTCCGTCTTCCCTGGACTGACCTATCCCCTCCCTACCTCCCCACCTACACCCTCTCCACCTATCTTCTTTACTCTCCATCTTCGGTCCGCCTCCCCCTCTCTCCCTATTTATTCCAGTTCCCTCCCCCCATCCCCCTCTCTGATGAAGGGTCTAGGCCCGAAACGTCAGCTTTTGTGCTCCTGAGATGCTGCGTGGCCTGCTGTGTTCATCCAGCCTCACATTTTATTATCTTGGAATCTCCAGCATCTGCAGTTCCCATTATCTCTAACGTTCTGGGGACCTGGGTTTGAATCCTACCATGACAGCTGTTGGAATTGGAATTCAATAAATACCTGGAATTAAGAGGCTAATAATGACTATGAACCCGTTGTTGGAAAAATCCATCTGGTTTACTCATTCCTTTTAGGGGAAGTAACTGCCATCCTTACCTAGTCTGGCCTACATGTGACTCCAGACCAACAGCAATGTGGTTGACTCAGGGCAATTATGGAATAAATGCTGGCCTAGCTAGCCACACCCTCATCCTGTAAATGAATTTTAAAAATTTAAAAAGTGATGGGGATTTTTTTTTCCTCTGGGGATGATGAACCTGGAATTCTCTAACACAGAGCTGTCAAAGCTATGATAATGGGAACTGCAGATGCTGGAGAATCCAAGATAATAAAATGTGAGGCTGGATGAACACAGCAGGCCCAGCAGCATCTCAGGAGCACAAAAGCTGACATTTCGGGCCTAGACCCTTCATCAGAGAGGGGGATGGGGTGAGGATTCTGGAATAAATAGGGAGAGAGGGGGAGGCAGACCGAAGATGGAGAGAAAAGAAGATAAGTGGGGAGATAGGGAGGGGATAGGTCAGTCCAGGGAAGACGGACAGGTCAAGGAGGTGGGATGAGGTTAGTAGGTAGGAGATGGAGGTGCGGCTTGGGGTGGGAGGAAGGGATGGGTGAGAAGAACAACAGGTTAGGGAGGCAGAGACAGGTTGGACTGGTTTTGGGATGCAGTGGGTGGAGGGGAAGAGCTGGTTGTGTGGTGCAGTGGGGGGAGGGGACAAACCGGGCTGGTTTTGGGATGCAGTGGGGGAAGGGGAGATTTTGAAGCTGGTGAAGTCCACATTAATACCATTGGACTGCAGGGTTCCCAAGCGGAATATGAGTTGCTGTTCCTGCAACCTTCGGGTGGCATCATTGTGGCACTGCAGGAGGCCCATGATGGACGTGTCATATAAAGAATGGAAGGGGGAGTGAAAATGGTTTGCGACTGGGAGGTGCAGTTGTTTATTGCGAACCGAGCGGAGGTGTCCTACAAAGTGGTCCCCAAGCCTCCGCTTGGTTTCCCCAATGTAGAGGAAGCCACACCGGGTACAGTGGATGCAGTATACCACATTGGCAGATGTGCAGGTGAACCTCTGTTTAATGTGGAAAGTCATCTTGGGGCCTGGGATGGGGTGAGGGAGGAGGTGTGGGGGCAAGTGTAGCATTTCCTGTGGTTGCAGGGGAATGTGCCGGGTGTGGTGGGGTTGGAGGGCAGTGTGGAGCGAACAAGGGAGTCACGGAGAGAGTGGTCTCTCCAGAAAGCAGACAGGGGTGGGATGGAAAAATGTCTTGGGTGGTGGGGTCGGATTGTAGATGGCGGAAGTGTTGGAAAATGATGCATTGTATCCGGAGGTTGGTGGGGTGGTGTGTGAGAACGAGGGGGATCCTCTTTGGGCGGTTGTGGCGGGGGCAGGGTGTGAGGGATGTGTTACGGAAATGCGGGAGACGCGGTCAAGGGCATTCTTGACCACTGTGGGGGGAAAGTTGTGGTCCTTGAAGAACTTGGACATCTGGGATGTGCGGGAGTGGAATGCCTCATCGTGGGAGCAGATGCGGCGGAGGCGGAGGATTTGGGAATAGGGGATGAAATTTTTGCAGGAGGGTGGGTGGGAGGAGGTGTATTCTAGGTAGCTGTGGGAGTCGGTGGGCTTGAAATGGACATCAGTTACAAGCTGGTTGCCTGAAATGGAGACTGAGAGGTCCAGGAAGGTGAGGGATGTGCTGGAGATGGCCCAGGTGAACTGAAGGTTGGGGTGGAAAGTGTTGGTGAAGTGGATGAACTGTTCGACCTCCTCTGGGTAGCAAGAGGCGGCGCCGATACAGTCATCAATGTAACGGAGGAAGAGGTGGGGTTTGGGGCCTGTGTAGGTGCGGAAGAGGGACTGTTCCACTGTCAAAGCTGTGTTATTAAATAAATTCAGGCCTGAGATAGACATACAGGTTTTTAATCATTAAGGGAATCGAAAGTTGTGAGGATAAAGCAGGAAAGTGAAACTGCGGATTAATGGATCAGCCGTTAACTCATCAAATGGTAGTGTCGACTTCTCCTCCTACATCTTATGGCCACATAGGAATTGAAACTCTCTGCCCTTCCTTGGAAACACTTTCACCTAGCTGGTGTTTATCACCTTGTGTCTAGTATCCCTTTTTCCTTGATTCACCTAACTAATCTGATCTTGACTATTAGCAAAGTTTTGCCTCAACCACCACTCTCAGAAATTTCTCAGTTGTGGAAGTGTTTGTACAGAAGTTTTCCTTGGCTTCTTTTTGCCCTGAGCAATATTGATTCCTTAGCCAAAATCACTAAAAATGAGCACATATATCTTATCTCACTGCTGTTGGCACAGCATTGCTGTATGCACATTGGTTACATTGCCTAGAATTTGACAGTGACTATACTTCAGGATTTGTTTGGCTGTAAAATGCTTTCTGACATTCAAAGACAGTGAAGAGGTCGATATAAATAGTTCTTTCTTCAAATCTCTTGCAATTTATGCCGCCTTTTCTTGATATTAATTGAAGTAGTCAGCACTTATCGCGTAATGAGATCTGGTCTTATGGACGAAGTTGGTCTTTTTTTTCCTCTGTGTGCTTACTTTCTGAATGACAGACTGAGAGAGACTCAGTGCCTCTACCCGAGAAAGCAGGATGAGACGAAAACTAAAGCAGGAGAAACAAATAATTTAATGGGAAGATTGTAACGTTTTCAGAAAGATGGTTTTAATTTCAAACTTTTTGATTATTTAAGCCACTGATGAGATTTTCTATATTCCAATTTTCTCTTTTGATCCCAAGTAGTGAATTTGTGCCATGATATTTTGAATAGGTTTTTAACTATGTTGCAGTTTTACAAGTCAACTTTAATGTTGGAAAATATTTATTGAAGCTAGTCAACTGTTTAGTGCTAAGGCTATTGTGCACAATGCTAACATTCTACTGTTGAAGATACTAATCAGCAGAATATTAGCTGACAGTTATTATGTAATGAATTGACTGTCTAATATGCGATCAGTTGATAATATTATAAACAGAGTATGTAATTAGAATTTTGACAGCAGCGTCAGTCCACTCAGTTGAAATACTTGGCTGCCAAGCCAAAGTTGCTAAAAAAAATTAATAAATGAATCCACAATGTAACAAAAAGCATGTGGTAGTCATTAAAAAAAGTCTTCAGATCAGAGAACCAGCAGTCTTCCTGGAACTCATTTTCCATTGGAACTCATTGCAAGACTGAGTAACTGTTCCTTCAGGTGTTAGTATATTGCCGTCTTGGTGCAGCCTTTTGCACTATTTGTAATTTATAACCACCTTTAGGTGATGGTGTGCAATTCACAAATGTATGCACAGATAGGGCTCATGTCACTTGTATACATGGATTAAAAAATCATAGATATAATTTTTCTCTTAAATTGTCAGAGACAATAAATGGTCAAAATAAATGTGTATTCTTGAGAGAGATAATAGGAACTGCAGATTTTGGAGAATCCAAGTTAACAAAGTGCAGAGCTGGATGAACACAGCAGGCCAAGCGGCATCTTAGGAGCAGAAAAGCTGACGTTTCGGGCCTAGACCGAAATGGGGGAGGGGGAGAGAGTTCTGAAATAAATAGGGAGAGGAGAAGATGGGTGGAGAGCAGATGGACAAGTTAAAGAGGCTGCATGGAGCCAGTAGAGGTGAGTGTAGGTAGGGAGGGGATAGGTCAGTCCGGCGAGAACGGACAAATCGAGGGTGCGGGATGAGGTTAGTAGGTCGGAAATGGAGGTGCGGCTTGAGATGGGAGGAGGGGATAGGTGAGAGGAAGAACAGGTTAGGGAGGCGGGGACGAGCTGGGCTGGTTTTGGGATACACTTAAAGGAGGGGAGATTTTGAAGCTTGTGAAATCCACATTGATACCAGTGGGCTGCAGGGTTCCCAAGCGGAATATGAGTTTCTGTTCCAGCAGCCTTTGGGTGGCATCGTTGTGGCACTGCAGGAGGCCCAGGACGGACATGTCGTCTAAGGAGTGGGAGGGGGTGTTAAAGTGGTTCGTGACTGGGAGGTGCAGTAGCTTAATGCGAACCGAGCAGAGGTATTCTGCGAAGCGGTTGCGAAGCCTCCGCTTGGTTTCCCCAATGAGGAGGCCACACCGGGTACAGTGGATGTAGTATACCACATTGGCAGATGTGCAGGCAAACATCTGCTTGATATGGAAAATTTTGGGGCCTGGGATGAGGTGAGGGAGGAGGTGTGGGGA
Source organism: Stegostoma tigrinum (assembly GCF_030684315.1). Taxonomy (NCBI): domain Eukaryota; kingdom Metazoa; phylum Chordata; class Chondrichthyes; order Orectolobiformes; family Stegostomatidae; genus Stegostoma; species Stegostoma tigrinum. The sequence goes on from NC_081363.1 coordinate 27,973,115, forward strand.
CAGGTGTATACTGCATGGGCCCAAACTATGCCTGCCTCTTTGTAGGGTACGTGGAACAATCCCTCGTCCGTACCTACACTGGCCCTAAACACCACCTCTTCCTTCATTACATTGATGACTGTATCGGCACTGCCTCGTGCTCCCACAAGGAGCTCGAACTGTTCATCCACTTTACCGACACCTTCCACCCCAACTTCGAGTTCACCTGGACTATCTCTAACACCTCCCTCGCTTTCCTGGATCTCTCAGGCAAGCGCCTAGAAACCAATATCCATTTCAAGGCCACCGGCTCCCACAGCTACTTAGAATACACCTCCTCCCACCCACCTTCCTGCAAAACTGCCATCCCCTGTTCCCAATTCCTTCGACTCTGCTGCATCTGCTCCTAGAATGAGGCATTCCACCCCAGTACATCTCAGATGTCATTGTTTTTCAAGGACCTCAACTCACCACCCCATCCCCTACCCCCATGGTCGAGAATGCCCTCGACCGTGTCTCCCGCATTTCCCGCAACACATCCCTCACATCTGGTCCCCCTCGTCCTTGCGTACCACCCCACCGACCTCTGGATCCAATGCTTCATCCTCCAACCCCACCACCAAAGACATTTTTCCATACCCACCCTTGTTTGCTTTCCGGAGGGACCACTCTCTCCATGACTCCCTTGTCTGCTCCACACTCCCCTCCAACCCCACCACACCCAGCACTTTTCCCTGAAGCCACAGGAAGTGCTACACTTGCCCCCACACCTCCTCCCTCACCCCCATCCCAGGCCCCAAGAAGACTTTCCACATCAAGCAGATGTTCACCTGCACCTCCGCCAATGTGGTATACTGCGTCCACTGTACCTGGTGTGGCTGCCTCTACATTGGGTAAACCAAGCAGAGGCTTGGCAGCCGCTTTGCAGAACACCTACGCTCGGTCCGCAATAAACAACTGCACCTCTCAGTCACGAACAATTTCAACTTCCCCTCCCATTACTTAGACGACATGTCCATCCTGGGTCTCCTGCAGTGCCGCAATGATGCAGGAACAGCAACTCATATTCCACTTGGGAACCCTGCAGTCCAACGGTAACAATGTAGATTTCGCAAGCTTCAAAATCTCCCCTCCCCCAAGTATATCCCAAAACCAGCCCAGCTCGTCCCAGCCTCCCTAACCTGTTCTTCCTCTCACCTATCCCCTCCTCCCACCTCAAGCCGCACCCCCCATTTTCCACCTACTATCGTTATCCCGCCCCCACGACGTGTCCATCCTCCCCAGACTGACCTATCCCCTCCCTACCTACACTCTCCTCAACTGGTTTCATCCCCATCTCTTTAAATTGTCTGTCTCCTCTCACCTATCTTCTCCTCTATCCTCCCCCCCGCCCCATTTATTTCAGACCCCTTTCCCCCTCCCCCATTTCTGATGAAGGGTCGAGGCCCGAAACGTCAGCTTTTCTGCTCCTAAGATACTGCTTGGCAAGCTGTGTTCATCCAGCTCTACACTTTGTTATCTCGTGTATTCTTGGTATGTACAGAGCTTATGTAGATATAAGATCCGCATGATATGCAGATAGGAATGCAGCACTGTTTAATCAGGAATTTGGCTTCTGTATTTGAGTTTCCTTTGTTTTTCTTTCCTCAGCATAATGAGTCTCATTAACATTGTACGTGAACATTGGACAAATATCCTTGTTCCTCTGGGATTTGTGTTGGGATGTTATCTTGACAGAAGAAACGACAGCAAGCTTACTGCTTTTAGAAACAAAAGTTTGTTGTATAAACGGTGAGTGAGAGATTTACAGTTTGATTCCATATTTTCTTATTTACAGATTAATTTGTACAGCTGCAAAGCCCTTATTTATTTTAATCCATGACGGGGAGGTGCCAGTGTTGAATCGGGTGGACAAAGTCGGAAGTCAGAAGACGCCAGGTTACAGTCCAATAGGTTTATTTGAAATCGCAAGCTTTTGGAGTACTGCTCCTTCGTCAGGTGAAGTGACGGGAAGCACACATGCGCAGAATTTATAGACAGTGATTTCTCTTGTGCTTCTGTTTTCAAATAAACCTGTTGGGCTGTAACCTGGGTGTCATGTGACTTCTGACTTTATATATTTTAAGACAAATCTCTGTCAATTTTGATGAATATCATTAAATTGGTGATTTAAAATTTTAACAATTTTAAAAATGCACACTTATTTCAAGGCTGAACATTTTCTGGTGTCCATGATTTGCCAACAATGTTTACATTTATATTTAACTTATAAGATAATTCTTCTAATGTCCCTTGAGGGGAAAAGAGATGGGAAAGAGATTGTTTAGACATCAGTCGGATTATCATGTTTAATTCTCTGCCCTATACTTTTAGGGATCCGAAATTTTAGAGCAGGTTCAGAGAAATTATGGTACTCTCCATCATTTAAAGCTATCATACCTGATCAGACATTTCAGTGACTTTTGTCCATGCCATCCCATAAACCTTTATACCATTGATAATTGAAGCTTGTCAAACATTACCTTAAGTATACTCAAAGACTGAACTTTTGCAGTGCTTTGGGGAAGAGAATTCTAACGATTCACCATCCGAGTTTTAAACAAAAATCCCCCTCCTCGTCCTAAATTGCATCTCTCCCCTCCCATTTGCTTTGTTTTTTCTGTTGCCTCTGCTTTCTTAAATAGTGGGGTGACATTTGCAAGCTTCCAGGAATCATTCAAGAATTTGGAATTTTGGAAGATTACCAATGAATTTACTATTTCTTTGGCCCCTTAAGGTGATTCAGATATGAGGGCTGAATGGGTTTTGTTTCTATGAATCTAAGCTGAAACTCTTATCCGTGACATTGTTGCCTTTAGACTTTTATTATTCCAGCATACGCTTGGCCAGCCTCCCATGTTCCACCCTCGAAACTTCAGCTCATTCAAAACTTCAGTGCCAATGTCTTAATTTGCATCAATCCCATTCATCATAAGACTGTAAGAGCTAAAAAACAGCCATTCAGTCCAGAGTCTACTCAGCCATTCAATTAGCTGACAGCCAATCTGATAATCCTCAATTCGACTCTTCTGCCTTTTCCTGATTACTCTTGATTCCCTTACTCATTTAAAAAAAAATCCGTCTAACTCAGCCTTGAATATACTAAATAACCCAGCCTCTACCAGCCCTCTGTGGTAAAGAAAACCACAGATTCACTGAAATAAAAACAAAATACTGCAGATGCTGGAAGTCTAAAATAAGCGCAGAAAGTACTGGAGAAATTCAGCAGGTCTGATTGCGTCTGTGGAGAGAGTTCTGAAGAAGCGTCAAATCGAACACAAAATGTTAACTTTGTTTCTGTCTCTTCAGATGCAGCGTTTCTCCTGCTTTTCTGTGTTTGTTCCATAAATTCACCCATTACCATCTGAGAGGAGAAATTCCTCCTCATCAGTCTTAAATGGGCAACCCCTTGTTTTGAGATTTATGCCCTCTTGTCCAAGACACTCCCACAGGGGGAAACAATCTTTCTGCATCTATCAATTCCTCTAAGAATCTTGTATGTTTTTGATGACATCGCCTCTTGTTCTTCTAAATTGCAATGGGTACGGGCCCAACCTACTCAACCTCTCATAAGACAGTCCCTTCTGGGAAATGCCAAGTAAATTCTGTTTCCAGTGCCAGTACTTGTTCCCTAGATAATGGGCCCAGAACTGTTCAATGCAGATGTGGTCTGACTCGTACCTTGTACAGGTACTGTACTAGTGCAAGACCTCCCAGTTCTACTCCTCATTCCCTTTGAAATGAAGACAGACATTCCATTTGTCTTCCATGTTACTTGCTGAACGTTGTTGCTAAGTGTTTGTGATTGCCACACAAGGATGCCCAAATCCTTCTCTGCTGTAACTTTCTACAGTCTTTCACACCAAAATTATGTTCAGCTTCTCTATTCTTCCTGTTAAAGTTTAAAGTTTTGACAAAGAAGTCTTGTTAAAGTGCATAACCTCATATTTTGCTACACTAGGCTACTTAATACAATGAGAATATAATATATGGTTCCTTATCAAACACTTCTTGGAAATTCAAAAGCGTTCTGATATAATTCTGTTTTCTGACCAAGGTTAATTCCCCAGTAAGCAACTTCTCAATATTAAAATTCTCATTTCTTATATCCCAAATATGTGTTCTTCTAAGTATGGTTCCTTTAGCATTCCTGATTTTAATTTCTCCATCATTTGTGACTGTGCCTACAACAGTCACAGCTTTAAACTCTGGAATTCCCTCTAGAAACGTCTCTGCCTCCCACGTCTCTCTTATCTATTAATATTCTTGAAAGCTACCTGTTTGAGCAAGCTTTTGGTTATGTACCCCAAGTATCATTGTCATATTTTGTTTGATGATACTGTGTAAGGTGCTTCTGAGTTGTTTTATTACATTAAAGGTGCTGTGTAATTGCAACTTCTTGCTTAGTTCTTGTGCTCCAACTTCAGTCGTGAACTCGACCAGAACTACCTGAATAGTTTGTTAAACTTTATAATATTTTGTTCACCCCACATTTTTGAAACTTTACGTGGCTATTTTGGTGTTTTGATGCTCGGTTAGAAAGAGTCTTGTGATATCTTCTACTTTGACTTCTGGAAGATGAATGTCCACACTTGTGTATTTCTGACAATAAAAATTTTTGATTCATAAGTTGCAATGTCTAAGGTGACAACGCCAAATGTGAACTGTGATTAGCTGTGTATTTCCAAGTAACATCATTGCTTCTATATCCCATATTATACTTCTCATGCTAAGTTTTCAAACCAATTCTTTTTTGTTTTATTAAGATATAATTTCCCTTTATTTTGATTCATCAAAGTTATTGCTTGCTTTTATCTGTTTTCTGTTCATAGTCCTCTCTATTTCTTCTGCAGCTATCCATTTTGCTAAAAGCTTTTCTTTTTGTCTATTCATTAACTTTAATTGCCCACCTTCCTAGCTTAAGTGATTCTAGCAACACAAAGCACATGTGTAACAACTACTAATTGTAAACAGTTTTTTGTGGTAACTTTGAGCATCTGACCTTTTACATAAGCAGTGGCAAATGATGAAGAGCAATGCATACAAATTTAAAAAGATCTTGATCAGTTCAATGACTGACACTGTGGCAAATGTAGTTCAATACAAGGAAATGTAAAATTTTAATTTTGACAGTTTACGTATGAATATTAAATGGAAGTGTAGTTGAGGCCTTGAAACAGGAGAGAAATCTTGGGGTTTTAGTGAAAATGTCAAAACAAAGGAAATATAATGTTGGATGGCAAAGATAGGATTATGATGTACAAATCCAGAGAGGCTATTTTCAAACAGTATTCAATTGTCTATATTACTGTATTCTAGCTCAATCATTTCAGGTTTTTCATGTAGTTCTTTGCAGTGAGTGATACTTCTATGATTTTCTCATTTCATTGGAGTTTGGAGGGACTACCATGAGTCATGGATTTGACTTCAAGGGTGTACACGTGCTTATTTGGAAATGGGGACCTTTAGTCTCTTTACCATTTTAAATAACGACTAAAATTAATCAGATATTGGAGGGGGTATGGAGAAAGGATTTTCCTACAATATAAGAGAATGAGGAATTCTGGTGAAAAGTATTTTGCAGCTAATCTAAATGTTTGTAAAATGTATGATAATGCACATGGAAATGATGGAATGAATTGCTAGTAGGCAGCTGCAGCATTTTCTGGAATCAGAATATTCGAGTCAAAAGCTATAAACGAATTTCTGCTTTAATTTAGTAGTGAAGAAACAGATTGTGATAAAGTTGAATATCTATTTAGTAACTTCTGTAGTTATAGATCTTTTTAATCAATCTGGGCAGATATGTTACAACAACATAGTGGAGCATGAGACTTGAACCCAGATATCCTGGCTCAATGGTAAGGACACCACCAGAGTGCCATATGCGCTCCCAAAAAGTTTGATGAGTAGATATTTCAATCAACTTGTTCCGACATGTTATGACACACCTCTAGAGCAGGTTATGACACACCACAAGAATCCTAATTGAAGTTTTGTATATTTTAATTAATCACATTCTCATTCTTTTCAGGGAACTGAAACCAGGAGAAGAAACAACATGGAAGTGAAGACCTCAAAGCAGGACTGTGAAACAAGCAACCATACTGCATAAAAATCAGCCCAAATGCGGTTTTTGTCTTGAATCTTCAATTAGGGATCCGGTGAAAGTTAATTCAAGTAATGCTGTTTTGTTTTAGTACATTTTCACCTATCTCAATCTGCATATCTCTGTGTAACAGAAAACTAATTTAAAGTCCTAAAATTTGCCCAAGATTGTCCCCTTTGTATCACTGGAGTGTAAAGTTTAAAAATGAACAGCAGATAGTTCATTATTTGTTTCATTAACCTGGATATATACAAATGGTATGGCAGACTTAATAAAACTTATTGTATTTATTTTTATTTGAACCTTTTTTCGACATTACAATTTTGAAGTTGTAAAATGTTAAGTGAGGAATGGTAGGACATGGATTTGTGTCGAATGATCATCTTTCCATTCTGTTGCCCTGAGAATTGACAAAGCAAAAATACAAGTGTCATCAATTCCAAGTGATCAACATATTTGAATGAATGATTTAAAGTCACATATGTCTAGGGAGATACAGTGAAAAGTGTTCTGTCACCACAATCTGGTGCCATTTGGAGGTACAGAAGAATAAAAAGTACGAAATAGAATTCATCTTTATCAACCATAGTCCCAAACACAGCTGCAGGACTTCTGCAAGGTCCCTGCTTTGGGCCTACCACAGCCAGTAGCCACCACTCGGTGGGGCTGACACTGCCACAGTCAATGACCTGCTGTTGCCAATAGAGTCTGTGCTCTGGGCCTGCAGCAGCTGACAGCCCACTACTATTTCAGCAGTCCGTACATCAGGTCTATGAGCCAGGAATCAGCATCAACATCAATGTGTAGTGGAGAATGATACTTCATTAGATTATTTCAAATTATGAGCTCTTAATAATCCTACTGAACTTGACTGAGGACTTTGTAAATCTTGGAGTGGAACTGCAGTATTTCAGTGGCTTAATAAGATTGTTGGCAAGTATTCAAACAATTTAATTTGAAATGACAGCAGAAGGTGATTATAATAGCACACAATCAATTTATACATCTGAATTGAGTGCACCCTGGTATGACATCCATGAACTGCTTGTTTCCCACCTTCCTTTTCATCCCCTTCGCAGTGATGTGCCCATCATTGTGAAGAAGGCCATGTTACTCAACAGCAGGCATCTGCTATTTGTGTGGATTGAACATTGACTACCTATAATTTATACAAAACTGGTGGCTTGCCTTTTTATTCCTTTTCTTTTCCACCTTGTGTTTTTGTTGCTTGTTCATTTGAAAGATTATTTCACAGATTACCTGTTAAGTTTCCACAAACCCCAGACTGAAAATCATTGTCCTGAATTAGAAAGTCCAACAAACAGCTGTGTGATAATTACATATTTTGGTTTTATTGATGTTGGTTATGGGATAAATATAGCCAGGATAGTGGGAAAATGTCCCTGCTTTTCATACAAATAAGGAACAATTGTAGACCACTCAACCCTTTGAGCCTGCTATTCTAACCAAAGTTTACACTCTATCCATGTAGCAGTGGAGTGTCAGTCTAGATTTATGTTCATATAACTAGATTTAAATTAAATTGTCTGACTCAGAGGCAAAGTACTACCACTGAATCATGACTTACACCTAAAATCCTGTGTTGTTAATTTCTTAAAAATCATTGTTTTTGGTTCATGTCCGGATGCCAGTAACTAGGCTAACAAGTGGCAAGGAACGTTCATGCCACACAAGTACCATACAATGACCATCCACAGCAAGAGAGAACCTAACCATCGTCCCTTGACATTCAAAGTCCTTCTTATTCAGAGGCTAGGAATCCTGCAGTGAGTAACTCACCTGACTCACATGGCAGAAGTCAGAAATGCAACGGAAAATACTTCCCACTTGTCTGGATAGGTGCAGCTGCAACAATATTGAAGAAGTTTGACGTAATTTGGGGCAAAGCAGCTACTTTACTGGTACCACACCTAAAACATTCACTCCCACTAGTAGCTACAAGGTACACTGCATAAATTCATAAGGCTCTTTAGATAGCACCTTCCAAGCACCCACCTAGCAGATAACATCACCAACTGCAAGTGCCCCTAATTTGGAAATATATTGCTATTCCAATGTCACAGAGTCAAAATTCTGCAACTCCCTTCCTAATGGCATTGTGGATCTACCCAAACAAAATGTACTGGAACCATTCAAAGTGCCTCACTTCCACATTCTCAAGGGCATCTAAGGATAGGCAATAGATGCTGGCCCAACCATCAATGCCCACATCCACTGCAACATAATCTCATGTGCTACTGGCATCCAAAGGGACTGGAAAATGATGCCATGTACAAACAACAAAATTACATACGTGCAAATCCAACCACTGTCCTTCAAATCTGCCCTTGTAATTGTGATCCCAGTCTAATGTGCATTATTCTGGTGACAGCCAAACATCCTAGAAGCCCCAGATCACTGCATCTATAAGATGCTGAAAACCATGATTGGAGATCTTCCAATCTATCTCTCAATGCCACTTGAGAACTATGAACATGTCCCCATCTATAATAAAGGGAGCAGAGATTGAAAGCATCAAGTTCCTAGGAATGACAATAACCAACAACCCGTCCTGAACTTTCCACATAGATGGTCAAGAAGGCGCAACAAAGATTCTTGCTCAGACAGCTTAGGAAATTTAGCATGTCCACAAGGTCCCTCACCAACTTTCACAGATGCGCCACACAAAGCATAATAACAGGTACATTACGGCCTGGTATGGCAAATGCTCTGCCAGGACCACAAGAAACTACAGAAGGTTGTGTGCACAGCCAGACCATCATGGATGCCAACCTTCTATTAATGGACTCCATTTACACTTCTTGCTGCTGTGGAAAGGCTGCCAAGATCAACAAAATGTCTCCCACCCCGGTAATGCTCTCATACAACCTCTTCTGAGCAGAAGATACAGAAGCTTGTGCCCCCCTCCTGAGATGCTGCTTGGCTTGCTGTGTTCATCCAGCTCCACACTTTGTTGCCTTCAAGGCAACAGGGAAGCTACTCCTGAAACTGATCAGCAGATGCAAGGTATTCCGCACGGAAACAGACCCTTCGGTCCAACTTGTCCATGTCGACGATAAGAATTACATTTCTATACTCTCATGCTTCCCCAACTTCTAATCTGTGCTGCCGTAACTGCTGAGAAATTCCAGCAGTTTTTGTGGGTTTTGTTTTTCAGATTTCCAGCATCTGCAATTTATTTGGGATAATGGGAACTGCAGATGTTGTAGAATCCAAGATAATAAAATGTGAGGCTGGATGAACACAGCAGGCCCAGCAGCATCTCAGGGGCACAAAAGCTGACGTTTCGGGCCGAGACCCGATGAAGGGTCTAGGCCCGAAACGTCAGCTTTTGTGCCCCTGAGATGCTGCTGGGCCTGCTGTGTTCATCCAGCCTCACATTTTATTATCTTGGAATCTCCACACACGTACGAACAGGTTCAAGAACGGTTTCTTCCCTGCTATTATTAGACTGATGAATGGACTTTCTAACTTCAAAAAGGTGATCCTCCTGCGCAGTGTAACCTGTATGCCTCATTCTATTTAAGCACCCTAAGTTCTGTATATCCCTGCTTACTATAATCTGCTAGTGCTGCTCACAAACAAAGCTTTTCACTGTACTCAGGTACACGTGACTACAATAAATCAAATAAAATTTCAGACAGAAGACACTAACTGCTTTGTTTCCAATTGTATAGGCACAGGCAGGCAAGCCGATTCCTGAAGCTTAAAAAAATGAAAGAACTGCGGATGCTGTAAATCAGAAACACAAAGTTGCTGGAAAAGTTGAAGGGTCTAGGCCTGAAACGTCAGCTTTTGTCCTCCTGAGATGCTGCTTGGCTTGCTGTGTTCATCCAGCTCCACACTTTGTTGCCTTCAAGGCAGAGATCGACAAATTCTTGATCTCAGAAGGAATCAAGGGCTACGGGGAGAGTGCAGGGAAGTGGTGTTGAAATGCCCATGAGCCATGATTTAAATGGCAGAGTGGATTTGATAGGCCGAATGGCCTTACTTCCACTCCTATGTCTTATGGTCTTATGGTTATGCTGGAAAAGTTCAGCAGGTCTGGCAGCAGCCGTGAAGGAAAAAAAGAGCTAATGTTTCAGGTCTGATGACCCTTCCCCAGAACTGTCCTGAAGCTACTCCTGAAACTGATCAGCAGATGCAAGGTATTCCGCACGGAAACAGACCCTTCGGTCCAACTTGTCCATGTCGACGATAAGAATTACATTTCTATACTCTCATGCTTCCCCAACTTCTAATCTGTGCTGCCGTAACTGCTGAGAAATTCCAGCAGTTTTTGTGGGTTTCGTTTTTCAGATTTCCAGCATCTGCAATTTATTTGGGATAATGGGAACTGCAGATGTTGTAGAATCCAAGATAATAAAATGTGAAGCTGGATGAACACAGCAGGCCCAGCAGCATCTCAGGGGCACAAAAGCTGACGTTTCGGGCCGAGACCCGATGAAGGGGCTAGGCCCGAAACGTCAGCTTTTGTGCCCCTGAAATGCTGCTGGGCCTGCTGTGTTCATCCAGCCTCACATTTTATTATCTTGGAATCTCCAGCATCTGCAGTTCCCATTATCTCCGACAACATTCCTGTCTGGTCCTGCACAATAGGAGGGACAATAGTACATTTCCGCCAGCAACAGGCCGGCGTCAACTGTGATACAGGAAACTCCGGATCGGCATTGATTTCCTAAAATTCCGGACATTTTAGTCGGTTTCTGAAGAGAAGTGACTGCACTCGGTGTAGATCTAAAACCCAGGCCGGCTGTGTCCAAGCCGGGCCTCAGCCTCAGGGACACCCCCGCGTCTCTCGCTGTGTTACGTTGCTAGGGCGACTGTGCGTTTCTATACGCATGCGTATGAGCAGGCCGATGATTGGTTCTCGCTTTGACCCCGCCCCCAGTGGGTGTAGTCACGCCGCACAGGATGATGGTTCATCGTCCATCATGGAGGCGATATTTCACGAGAAAGTGAGTTGATGCGGAAATTACTGTTTAAAATGGTCGAGGTGGGAGCTCCTCGGGCCCTGAGAGGAACGGCCGCAGTGGCGTTCGACGTCGTGTTGCAAAGGGGGAAAAAAAACACGCACACACACACACGTTCACACACCCCTCCCTAAGGTTGGGGATGGAGTCGGGTAGGACAAGGGGAGCTGTGAGCTTCCCAAACGGTGTAGACGGGGGAGGAAGTATTCTTCTCCCCGAGTGGGGGGGTACTTTCAACCCTTTTCCCCTGCCGATTGAGGGGCCTTCACTCCCTGACCCCCCCTTCCTCCGACTGAGGAGTCTTCGCCCCCTGCCCTACCCACTCCGACTGAGGGGCCTTCATCTTCTGCCCCACCTACTCCGACTGAGGGGCTTTCACCCTCTGTCCCACCCACTCCGACTGAGAGGCCTTAACCCTTCTCCACCCTAACTGAGCTGCCTCCCCCTCTCCTCCCCCACCCCTAGTTTATTGAAGTTTTAAATATGTTGTTTGTAACAGTCTTTGATGTCCTGTTTCTGATCCAAAATATTTCTGATCATTCCCATAAAGCATTTAAGAGAGAGTTTTTCGTAATACACCTTTAATTACCTTTGTGTGAGGCTCAAAAATGACAGCAGCACTTGAGTATTGAGCAACACTTGTTACTGCATGATACAAGAGCACAATTTGTCAACCAGCTGACTCACAATAGTTGGTAAAGTTATGTTTTTACAGTTTTACTTCAATATAGGTGATCATTGTTCGGTGACTAATGTGTGGAAGTTCATCTGTTTCTGATAGGGAATTGGCTAGGGAGAATTGATGCCCAATATAGTGAAATGTTGGTTGTGATTACAATGTGACAAACTTGCATACATTTCCCATATAGATATGGGTGTTGGAATTGTCAAAATATGAAAATAAAGATGATGTAAAATGTTCAAATGGGGACTAAATTTCAACTGATTCCTGATCTGATTATCTCTCACCATATAACTTTATATCTTTTAAGGCAGCACAGGCCTTGATTCTACATAAAATGTCATAAGATATTACTAACTCATAATAATTGTGGTAAATTTCATTGATTATGCAGCTATTTATTTGTATTCTTTTAGTTCATACATACTGTAAATAACTCATTAAAACTTTACAATTTATGCCTAGTTATGCAAGACCTATATAATTCTGACTCTTGTACCTAACAATATAGCAGATAAGCTGGCTACATATGTGTGTGTATTGTAAAATGCCATGTATATTTATTTACTAATACTTGTACTTATTTGGCGAACCCTATTTTCTCTTATTCTGTATAAGAGCATCAGAACGAGAAGTAGATCGTTTGCCACCCCCCTCCCCAAAAGCCACTAAACTCATTCTTGATCACAAATCTGTCCAACTTAGTCTGAAATATGTTCAATGACCTAGTCTCAACTGTACTACGTGACACAGAACTGCAAAAATTAATGACACTCCTAGAGAAGAAATTCCTCACCTCTGTTTTAACTGGGAAGCCCATTGTTTCTCTTCTGCCCTTCCTCCCCAAGAGGAAACACTCTCTCCTACTTTTTCAGACCCCCCAGAATTGAATGTACAAACTTTTCCTTTCAAAGCTAACTGAGGTGACAAAAGGATCAAAACCAAAACATATACAAGATAATTGGAAAAAGAACTAGATGATTGTTGAAGAGAATGTTAGGCAGCAGTTTGTTCAAAGTTGGAATGCACTTAATAAAGGGGGGTCGAAGCAAACTTAATGTTTAAAAGCAAATTTGTGTACTTCACAGAATCTTGTATTCTTCCGCTTCTGCCACACACTCATCTTCTCCGTAAGCTATATGTTCCTCCTTTTCAGACAATAACCCATTTCCTTCTTGAATATATCAAGTGAACTTGCCTCCACTGTACTCTTAGCAGTGCATTTCAGATCCCAACCTACAGGAAAAAGCTTCTCATGTTTTTTGCCTGTTACCTTAAATCTGTGCCTTCTCATTTTGAAAGACTCAATAGATGAGAAATTTTTCGTTAATTACTCTGTCTAGACTGTCCTTTTCTCCTATATTGTTTCATGGGATCAGCATCTGTTGCTCATCCCTAATTGCCCTTGTACTCTATGGTTTGTTAGGTCATTCCAGGCAGCAATTAAAAGTTCACAACATTGCTTTGATCCAGAGCAACATATACGCAGACTGGGTAAGTAGGATAGATTTCCTGTCATAAAACATGTGAGTGAACCAGATGGATTTTTAATGATTTTTCATGCTAGCTTTATTTTGTGTAATGAACCCAGCTGATATTATTACTGGATAACTTGAATGCCAGACAGGAACCTGACTTGATAGATCATAATTTTATTTGTTTTGGTTTTAGAAACATGGTCTCTGACATAGACTTGAGCACATAATGCTCCAGATTTTGTTTCACTGACCAAACTAGTTTATTAAAAAGAAACAATGATAGAATAATCCAAACTACTTATGGTACAAATTGCAAGGTTTTAAACACATTAGAATCCCATTAATCCCAAAAACACCTTTATAAATTAAAATGAAGCCAAGCTGCTTTTAATATCTTGCTCAGAACACTCCTGGCACTGTTCTCAAACCATCACTCCTGGTACAGTATACAAGCATCATTCATGTAATATTCACGCCAGTTAAACTCGAACTCTGATACCTTACTCCTGGGGCTGTCATACACTTGAACTTTACTGCAAATAGCTTAAACAACCACTCCATCTTTGGCTTGACATGCTAAAGTACTCAGCAGCCTCCTTAGATTCAATACGTACTTATGTCTTTGTTAAATACATCTTAGCAGCAGTAGGCCATTTAACTCTTTAAGATGGCTCCTTTGTTCAATAGATTCTGGTTGAAATCCACATTGCCATTTGCCCTGAAAATCTATCTGTTCCCTTACCTAACAAGAGTCTATCAATCTCTACCTTAAAGATACTTATTGATTATGCCTTCTGAAGCCGAGTTCCAAAGTCACATAACCTCCTCATCTCTATTCTAAAAAGGCCACTAATAATTTTAAGTGTCTTCTAGTTTTGCTCTCTCACGAGAGTAAGTGTCTTTTTCACCTTCACCCTGTCAAGACAACTCCGAAAAGATAAACTTCAGTCAAATCACTCGCTCTTCTAAAGTGCAGAAATAGAAGTCCTTGGTGGATTCGCCCCCGTGAATAACTACACAGTGTGGTACCAAGTAATTATAGCATAATGTGGGCTTGTATAACATAAGCACAGATTACACGTGTAATATAACTTTTGACTTGGGCAGGCTACAATTGCACTTTGTCTCAAAGAAAAATCCAGGCAGTGTAGGATCATGCATAGCTTTGGAGTAACGTTGACCATACTGATTAGTGACCAGTGATTGCATTTTAGATTCGAACAGGATGAATAGCCAGTTGGCAACTTAACAGAAGCCTGTCTGGACTTGTGCAACTGTACCTTGGTACATGTGATTAAGCTCTGGAAAGGCACCATGAAAATTGTAAGGGAACTAAATCCTGTTTAGATTCTCTCTTGATGGAGATTCTAATTGTCTGGCACCTGCCTTTTGTCAATATTACTTAACACTTAGCCCATGGTTGAATATCATCTATGCCTTTTTGTATACAGCCTGCACTGGTTCGGTATTTAAGTCATAAGGACACTGCAGTCATCAGTGTATGTTCTCACTTTTGTCCCTATGATGGAGGGAAAGGTCAGTGAAGCACTAAAGAAGGTTAAGTCTAGGATACTACTCTGAGGACTTCTTGCAGCAATGTGCTAGGGCTAAAATGATTAATCTCCTTCAAACGCCACCATCTTGCTTTCTATTTATTGGGTATCTAATCAGTGGAGAGTTTAATCTTCTGATTTCCATTGGCTTCAGTTTCGCTTCTACCTTTTGATGCCGCATTCTGTCAGATGCTGGTTTTGACATTAAGTAAATTGCCCCCACCCCGTTTCTTGACTTCAGTATCACTGCTAAGATACTGCCAGCACCCATATCCTGACTGTACTCAGTGTCTTCAGCCAATTCTTGACATTATGTGGAGCGAATCAAATTATCTGCAGATTGACATTTGTGATTCTGTTGATGTCAGGAGTTGACCAAGATAGATCATGCATTCAATATTTCTGGTTGAAGAGGATTGCACATACTCCAGTTTTGCCTTTGTACCAATTGATGGGCCTTCCCATCATTGAGGGTGGGAATGTGTGGAGTCTCCACCTCCTGTTAGTTGTTTTATTATCTTTCATCACTCTGAATTGGATGTGGCAGGCTTGCTGAGCTTTAATCTGACCTTTTGATTTTGGGATTGCTTAACTCTATAGATAATATGCTGCTTTTCCAATTTTTTATGCATGCAGTCTTGTCCTACAGCTTTAATAAACTTGACACCTTATTTTTAGTATACCCAGTGCTGTTTCTGGAATGCTTGCCTGAATGCCTCATTGAACCAAGGTCATGTATGTGATATCCTGGGCCATAGATAACTGATTGTAATTGAGTGCAATTCTGCTGTTGTCATTGGTCCACAGCAGTTCATGGATGCAGAATTTTGAGCTGCTAGACCTGTTCAGAACTTTTCCTCTTTAAGACGCTATTAACTTTGGTGAGGCCGCACCTAGAATATTGTGTGCAGTTTTGGCCTCCTTTTCTGGAAAGGATGCTCTTGCTCTCTCTCTCTCTCTCTCTCTCTCTCTCTCTCTGAGTGAGAGAGAGAGAGAGAGAGAGAGCAGCAAAGGTTTACTAGGCTGATCTAGGGATGGTGGGATGGACGTATGGGGAGACATTGATGAGGTTACAATTGTTTTTGCTGGACTTCAGATGAATGAGGGGGGGATTCTCACAGAGACTTATAAAATTCTAACATGACTGAACATGGTAAATGCAGGGAGGATGTTCCAGATGGTGGCTGTGTCCAGAACCAGGGGTCACAGTTGAGGATTGGGGTAGACCGTTTACGATGGAGATGAGGAGACAATCCTTCACCCAAAGAGTGGTGAGCCTTTGGAATTCATTACCACAGGAAGTAGTTGTTGTGAAAACATTGAATGTATTCAAGAGGCAGCTAGATATAGCATTGGGGGTGAATGGAATCAAAGGTTATGTGGAGAAAGCAGGACTAGGCCATTGAGCTGGATGAATGTGATGAATGGTGGAGCAGGCTCAAAGCACCAAATGTCGTCCGCCTGCTCCTATCTTCTATGTTACTGTGTCACAATATGATGAAAGATGTCCAACATGTGAAAATGAGACGTCTCCACAGGGTCTGTGTGGTAACCATTTGTACTAATGCTATCATAAATGGATACATCTGTGACAGTGGATTATTGAGAGGGAAGTGAAGTAAGTTTTCTCTTAAGATTTAAGATTCAGGCCTAGTCTGGCCGATATTTGACGCATGATATTGAGCTACTGTTGGCAATGGACATTGGAGTTTCCCATTCAGACTATGCTCTGTTACCTTGTTACCCTCAACGTTTCTTCCAAGTGCTGTTCAACACGGATGTACAATTCATAAGTTAATGGAGGGCTTTAAGAGGCAGTGTTAGTGGTAATCAGCTGGAGGTGTAACCTGATATCAAGAAACATCATGTGCTCTGATCTCAATGTTGGGGACTACAAGGTCCACTTCTTCTCTCCTGCATATAGCTGAACCGCCTTTTTTCATTATTCATGGAACATAGGCATCACTGGCTGCACCAAAATTACTGCCCATCCCTAGTTGCCCTGACCAGGTACCCTGGCAATAAATCACAACCATAGAGGTGATCTTCGTGTTTCTACACTTGAAAGCACCCAGAAGTGTTCTCGATGTTCCAGATGCCGACCTGCAGCATAACCAGCAGTAGAATGAGGACGCGAACTACAGGGTGAAGCAATAATCATGAATGAATAACTTCTATGGAACCTGAAGGACCATGAATACTTTTGTCACTGCAGTTCGACGAATCCATCGACATTATCAACACAGCCCAGATTCTTTTCTTAAAATTTGCAACTTGCATGTGAAATGGGAAAATGAATTTGTTAACAACGGTAAAAGGTGAGAGCATTTGCTTTGTACATTACTAGAGTATATTGTCAAATAATAAGGAAAATTTGGATCAACATTATCCAGTAATACACAGTAAATTCTATGATAGGTCTGCCTTGAATGGAATGCTTTTGACAAAGGTGACAGTTGAAGCCCACTTTAAAAGTTTGACTGTAATATTTTTCAAAACCAGCAAAAGGTAAGACCCGTGCAGAACACTGTTCTATTTCACCTTTGCCATCTTCTGGCAAAACATAAGAAATCATTCACGGATGGCTAGTTACTAAAGAAGCAATGACCATGACCATTGACTGTTTGTTCAAAGACTATTAAAATTAAGTAATGATGGCAGTCTGGAGCATGTCTTTTGGTGCTTTCACAGTAGCAAGACAAGTGGAATCTTTGTCCGAAGATGTCTTTCATCAAGTAGAGTAAGAACTGATGGAATATGAACTCATCTTGTTGCAGTTTGATGAATCCGTCATCCCAACACAGCCCCGCTGATTGGTTTTGTGGGTGTGGTTTTTAAGGACATTGTAATTAAAGAGAATCCGCTCACCTTTTGCACATTAAAGATAATAAAGGATGAGGATATCTGCAATCAATTGAAAGGCTACGTGCTTGAGAAAAACATTGCAATCAAGAAATTGACTTCCATTGCAGCTAATGGTGCACCAGCCATGCTTGATACAAATGCAGGTTTTGTTGCATTTTTCAGATATGATCCTCATTTTGTCATTGTCAATTACTGCCGTATAATCCACCAGCAAGCAAAGGCTAGCCAAGTTATGGACATTTCTCATGTAATGGCAGTTGTTAAGTTTGTAAACTTGATTCAAGCAAGAATCCTTCAGCACTACTTGCTTAAATCCTTATTCAGCAAATTTGATGCTGCCTACAGTGAACTAAGCCTCCATGCTGAATTGAGGTGTTTAAGTCAAGGGAAGTTCTACAGAGGTTTTTTTTTTAAATCTGATGTCTAAAGTTATTATTTAAATGAAGAACAGAAGTATACAGTAAGCTATCAGATAATGCATAGTTGATTGTCTTCGGCATTGATATAATGTGAAAAATGAATGAGCTGAACTGTAAACTGTAAGAAAAGGGCTGAGACATACTCATATGATCAGTGCTGTGAATGGCTCAAAGTGAAACTGGGTCTGTTGTCTTCCCAATTAAAAAACAAAACACTGCAACACTTCCGGAATCTAGAGAAAATACTAAGGAAAAAATAAAAGACAAAGAAAAATGGTTCCATCCAAACAACTTCAATGCACACCTGAGGAAGTTAGCAGGGAATTTCAGGAATTTAGTGTGATGGAGCAGGTCATTGTGTTTGCTGTGAGTCTTTCCCTTCAAATAGACATTAGTGGATTGGCTACCAGATTCCACCAGGAATTTGATTTACAAGGCAGTGGAGTTGATATGGAGATCATTACTATGCAAAATGATCTTGAGTTGAAAGTCAGAAAAGGGATTTCTGGCAACTCAAAATCATGGAAAAATACCGACGTTTGTCATCTTGTCCTTTTAAAGCAAAAGCTTACTTTGATTCCATATACCTCTGTGAGACAGCATTCTCCAAAATTAAGATAAGCATCACAACTGCCAAACATTTGATGCGTTGCATATGATTTGCAGTCTCAAACTACAACCCAGACTTCAATGGAAGGTAATGTGCAGTCACGGTTGGTATATTGAGACTTGGTCAGCACAGGACAAAATGAATAATTGAATATTCTTAATTTTAGATTTTTACAGCAATAAAAGCAACTGTCTTTTATATTTTCTTGGGTGTTCTCTTCGATTGCACTTAAATGTAACAAGTGATTATTTGCTTAAAAAGTTGGAGACCATTCATCTCGATGGTAGTGGTTTTGAAAGGTGCTGTCTGTGAAAGCTTAGTGAATTTCTATAGTGCATTTTGTAGGTCGAACACACCGCTGCTACTGCATCGACAGAATGTGGATGTGGTGCCAATCATGCAGGCAATTTTGTCCTGGATGGTGTCAAGCTTCTTGAGTATTGTTGGAGTTGCACTCATCTAGGCAAGTGGAGAGTATTCCATCACATTCCTGACTTCCATCTTGTTGATGGCAAACAAGCTTCAGGAAATCAGGAAAAGAGTTACTTGCTAAAACCTAGCCTTTGACCTCAGAAGCCACTGTATTTATTTTGTTAGTCCTGTACAGTTTCTGGTAAGTGATAAGCCCTATGATGTTGATTATCAGGGATTCGCTGATGGTAATACTGTTTCATGTCAAGGGTGATGGTTAGATACTCTTTTGTTGGAGATGATCATTGCCTAGCACTTGTATGGCATAAATGTTCTTTGACACTAGAGTCATAGAGCTGTGCAGCTTGGACTGTATAGCACACTAATCAGCCTAAACCTGGCCATTGTCTAGATTGCTGCATTAAGATCATAAGCTGTTTCAGTATCTGAGGGGTTGCAAATGGTTCTGAACATTTTACAATCATTAGCAAACATCCCTATTTCTAACCTTATAGTGGAAGAAAGGTCTTTGATGAAGTAGCTGAAGATGTTCAGGCCTCTGACACACTTGCAGAGTTGAGGGGAGGTGGAGCTGAGGTGAGTGCAGAGATTCCACTGACTACAGTTTTGCTTGGGCTCCTTTACACCACACTCAGATAAATTTGACCTTGATGTCAAGGACACTCATCTCCTCATTGCTGCAATTTGGCTGCTCTGATCATGTTTGAACTGAAGCTGCAATGAGGTCATGTGCTGACTAGATTCGGTAGATTCAAACTGAGTGTTAATGAGCCGGTTATTACTAAGCAAATCCTGTTTGATAACCCTGCTGATGACACCTTCCATCACTTTACTAATGATTGAAATTAGACTGAGGGATTGGTAATTGACTGGGTTAGATATGTCTTACTTTTTGTATACCGGACGGACATGCCAGGATTTTTTTCACAGATGGCAGTAGCTGTACTGGAATAGCTTGGCTGGAGGCATGGCAAGTATTCAATACTATTGCCAGAATGTTGTCAGGACCCACAGCCTTTTTAGCATCCAGTGCCCCCATTTGTTTCTTAATATCATGTGATATCATGAATTGACTGGAAACTGGCAACTGTTATGTTGGGGACCTCCAGAGTAGGCAAAGATGGATTACCCACTCTGCACTTCTGGCTGACGATTGTTCCAAATGTTTCAGCTTTAACTTTTGCACTAATGTACTGGGCTCCTCCAATATTAAGGATGGGGTTATTTGTAGGGCTTCTCCTCCAGTGCTGCTCCTGACATGCCCTCCTGCTTTCTTAAGTGAACTAGGTTTAATCCCCTGACTTTATAGTAATGGTACAGTGGTACACCTAGTTTGCCGAGGGATAGGCCAACCTTGGGACAATGGTGTCTAGGAGATTAACTGCACAACATGTTTAAATGCATTTGACTACAGTGGGCTTTCACTTGTCCGGTGGTTTGGATGGCTTTCCCAATTTTTGGAACAATCCCTAGATATTAGTGACAATTGATTTGCAGGAACAATTAACTATGATTGAAATTAGACTGAGGGAGTGGTAATTGACTGGGTTAGATATGTCTTACTTTTTGTATACCGGACGGACATGCCAGGATTTTTTTCACAGATGGCAGTAGCTGTACTGGAATAGCTTGGCTGGAGGCATGGCAAGTATTCAATACTATTGCCAGAATGTTGTCAGGACCCACAGCCTTTTTAGCATCCAGTGCCCCCATTTGTTTCTTAATATCATGTGATATCATGAATTGACTGGAAACTGGCAACTGTTATGTTGGGGACCTCCAGAGTAGGCAAAGATGGATTACCCACTCTGCACTTCTGGCTGACGATTGTTCCAAATGTTTCAGCTTTAACTTTTGCACTAATGTACTGGGCTCCTCCAATATTAAGGATGGGGTTATTTGTAGGGCTTCTCCTCCAGTGCTGCTCCTGACATGCCCTCCTGCTTTCTTAAGTGAACTAGGTTTAATCCCCTGACTTTATAGTAATGGTACAGTGGTACACCTAGTTTGCCGAGGGATAGGCCAACCTTGGGACAATGGTGTCTAGGAGATTAACTGCACAACATGTTTAAATGCATTTGACTACAGTGGGCTTTCACTTGTCCGGTGGTTTGGATGGCTTTCCCAATTTTTGGAACAATCCCTAGATATTAGTGACAATTGATTTGCAGGAACAATTAACTAAGATGTGTGTTTGTCATTTCCAATGCTAGGCAGTTAATCCAGTATTTTTCTCTTCTGTCACACTACTGCATGGCTTGCTTGGCCAGTTCAAGAGGCAAGTAAGAATCAGCCGCAGTGTTGTGAGTTTGGGATCACATTTACACCAGCCTGGTTAAAGATGCTAACTTATATAAATTCAGTAGCTTCATGATCATTATCATTAAGACTACCTTGTATTCCAGATTTGTTTATTCATTAAAAAAATTTAATTACACCAACTGATTTGATGGAATTCAAACTTGTTTCACTTGAGTATTGGCCTGGGCCTCTAGAATATTAGTATAGCAGCATTACCAATATCCTGATTGAACTCATGATGATAAAATCCCTCTGCTGATTGAGTTTATGATGTTAGGATCCTATAGCATTTCTGGCGCACAATAGTATCTCTAATAAGTCATTGTTTACCCCGAAGTTTGCTATTCAAGATACTTTGTGCATGAGCCCCTATAGATAAGAAACATAAATCACAGCGTGCATTTTTAGTTTTCATTTCAAAATGTGATTTTTTAAAAAAAGATTAGTTTCTTAATCATGAAAGAATTGAGTAGTTTGGTGCAAGCTTGGCAGAAGTACACAATAGTGAAGGAGATCTGACTCTGTGGTTCATATGAGGGATTGATGAATTTTACTCTGCTTGATTCCACAGCAAGAAGGATCCCTCTGCGCTCAGCATTGCCTCAACAATTTGTTGCAGGGAGAGTACTTCAGCCCTATAGACCTCTCTACAATTGCACAACAGTTGGATGAAGAAGAGCGAGAAAGAATGGCAGAGGGAGGAACTGCCACAGAAGAATACAGAATATTTTTACAGGTGAAAGTGCAAGCTAACTTAACATCAGTTTTCAGTGATGCTACTTTACATAAGCCAGTTGTCATTACTCAGTAATAAAAGCAGAAAGTGCTGGAGAAACTCAGCAGGTCTGGGAGTCATCCATGAAGAGAAAACAATGTGAATGTTTCAAAACCATTATGACGCCTCTTCAGACTTTTTTGGGTACAAGCTTTCAAATTTGTTTCTCTTCACAGTTGCTGCCGGACCTGCTGAGTTGTTCCAATACTTTCAGTTTTCATTTCATAAGAGAATAGCAAAGAAGGGGTTTGGTATGCTTGCCTTTATTGGTCAGTGCATTGAATATAGGAGTCGGGAGGGCATGTTGCAGTGTACAGGACATTGGTTAGGTCTCCCTGCTATTGGAAGGATGTTGTGAAACTTGAAAGGGTTTATAAAGGAATTACAAGGATGTTGCCTGGGTTGGAGAGTTTGAGTTATATGGAGAGGGGTCAGGGGCCAATTTCCCTGGAGCGTCAGAGGTTTATAAAATCACAAGGGGCATGGATGGGGTAAATAGACAAAGTTTCTTTTCCCAAAGTCTCTCTTCCCTGCGGTGGGGGAGTCCAAGCCTAGAGGTCATAGCTTTAAGGTGGGAAGGGAAAGATTATGCAAAGGGTGGTATGTTTATGGAATGAACTGCCACAGGAAGTAGTTGACGCAGATACAATTACAACATATAAAAAGTATCTGAATGAATGTATGAATAGGAAGGGTTTAGAAGCATATGGGCTACATGCTGGCAAGTGGGAGTAGATTAATTTGCGATATCTGGTCAGCATGGATGAGTTGGTCGGAAGGGTCTGTTTCTGTTCCATACATCTCTATGGCTGTATAATACAGTAGTAGTACTCTCAGCTCTGAGTCAAACTGTTGTGAATTCAAGCCCTGCTCAGGAGGCCTGAGCACATAATGAAGCCTGATACTTGAGTACAATACTGAGGAAGTGCGATCATAGAACCGTAGAAAAGTTACAGCACACAAAGAGACGATTCAGACCATCATGTCTGTACCGACTGAGTAAACTAGCTGCGCCTTCTAATCCCATTTTCCAGCATCTCGTCCATAACCTTGAAGGTTACTGTGCTTCAGGTTCCTTTTAAGTTCGTTAAGTGTTTCTGTCTCAATTTTCAAACTGGGCAGCATGTTCCAGAGACATGTCATCGTCTGGATGAAAATGTTTTTCTAATGTCTCCTCTAATTATTCTACCAATCGCCATTAATCTCTTTGAGTGATAGGATTTAATGTAAGTTGCTAAACCAGGCCTCATCTGCCATTTAAAATCATGAGGGTAATTTTTGCTGATGTCAGGAGCAACGTTATAACTGTAATAATATTCTTGTTATAGGGAAATATTAATCCAGCTGAGGCACTGCTTGCTGAAATTATGCAGATATTTGCACGCTTTGTCTGCCAATCAACAACAAGCAGTTTTGGCGTTAGTCTGTGAACCATGAGCATTTGCATTATCCCATCTTGACTTTTTTTTCCTCAACACAGCAACCTTCAGGGAACATGGATGATAGTGGATTCTTTTCTATTCAAGTAAGTGTTTGATTTTTAAACCTATAAATCATGCTAAATTTTTAAATAGAAACTTTTTTCCTGTTGCAATTAAAAAGTAAGATTTTTTTAAAGATCATTGTGCACAGGATCAACAAGTTGAACTTAATTTGGATAGTTTGAATTGCTCTTTTTCCTTTGATACTTTGCTTTTTACTTCTCATTTTAACTTCCAATTTGGTTTTCTGAAGCAGTTTCTTCAAGTAGTTTCTCAGTCTGTTCTGCAGCTACCATTTCATCTCTACAGCAGCAGCATGCCCCATCTTAATGCAGAAAAAATGTGCAGTAATGGGATTACTGGCCCTAGTTATTTCTTCCGTACTATTTAAATGTTAAAAAGCATGTAGCGATTCTAAAGCTGGTATGGTCATCAAGGCACTTAAAGGGGTAGGAATAGGATTATACAAGCAAAATTTGGAGTATGGGCAATGGCACTGTTTCAGTTTATAATAAGCATGAAGTAACTGCCGTGGTTTTTCATGGCTGACTTGATAAGTTAATAGTTTTAACTGGTAAAGGAGTCAAGAAAATGTACATGTTCCGAGAGGTGGCAAGAATTAAAGACTTTGATGAAATAACAGCATTTTTGTAGCTCCAGCTATGTCCTTCATTACCCACAATACTAATTCATCACTGAAAATGCGTTGCTCTCAAATGTACTGTTACATCCTTCTTTTGGTTGGATGGAATTACCCAAGCCTTGGCTATATCCACACATGATCGTAAGAATACTTTGTAGCCAGTGCTTAATTTGTTAGTTATTGTGTGTTTGTATTTTATTTTTTCCTACAAAGGAAACAAAACTTGTTCCACGAGGCAAAATTATGCAGGCTGAATAAATTTCATTTGTTCATTTTTATGCTTATCCTGCTCAACAATCTAACCTGTATTTCATCTGGCAATGAAGTACTTTTAATATTCACACAACACGATGTATTAACATTTGTAGTACCCTCACATTAGAGCTAGTATATATTTGATTGTAAGAATGGTAGATGTCTAAGGGAAACAAATGAACAAAGATATTTTTTATCATCTTTTCCGAGCTTTATTGATAAAGGTACAGGTCAAACCATAGAGAAGCAATAGCGTCAGTGGCCGTCAATAGTTTGCTATCCTCCTGGTCACCCTCTTGTGCAACTTCTCCAAGTCCTCTTTTAATTGGACACACTAAGATTTCAACATGCAATATTCTTCTGATCAATAAGGATGAAAAGATTTAATTGACAAAGGGAAGAGGGTATATTTTACTTGTTTTAAAGTTCACCCTAAAATGGTCAAATAAATCAACAGGTTCATACAGACATGGAATGTAGAGAAAAAAGCTGCAGCATTCTGTGAAATCAAAAAGTAGTTTTTCTCATGGGAGAAAGGAACCCAATAGTTTTCTCATTCTCATGCACTCTCCCTTTCTTTCACCACATCCCCAACCCCACCACTACCACCAAACACTTGCCAATCAATGTCTGTGTATGTTGTGTCAATTGAAAACTA
The DNA here is from genome assembly GCF_030684315.1 of Stegostoma tigrinum. Classification (NCBI taxonomy): domain Eukaryota; kingdom Metazoa; phylum Chordata; class Chondrichthyes; order Orectolobiformes; family Stegostomatidae; genus Stegostoma; species Stegostoma tigrinum. The sequence goes on from NC_081363.1 coordinate 27,998,388, forward strand.
TCAAGACTGAGATTTATAAAAAGGATATCAGGGGATATATGATTTAAGAAACAATCAATTTCATTATATTTCTTTATACTGTGAAAAAAAAACTGCAAATACTGCAGATGGATAATCATAGTCCCGAGAGTAGATGGAGGAGGGAGGGATCAATCCTGTGGGCTCCAGGAAAATGAAAGCAATAGCCGCTTGTTGAAGCGTATCTTACAGTTTAGTGCACAGATATTTACATGTGTCAAAATAAGTCACTTTTCAAGTTAATTTTTAAATGATTCCTATTGTATTGTAAATCTCCAAGATTGTATTGCATGTATCCAAAGAGCTTTCAAAGCAATTTTATTTCTGCAGGTGATTAGTACTGCCTTGAGTGTATGGGGTTTAGAGATTACCCTCTTCAACAGTCCAGAATATCAACGATTAAGGATTGATCCAGTGTAAGCCACATTAAAGTATACGTAAATACAGCGTGTTTTCAGTAATTTAAGTTCGTTTTAATTGCAGATCTCAGTTTTTGTTTTCAGATTTTGGATTCAGTTTCTCAATCTATGCTCTTTAAACAGTTACAATTATATAATAGACATTTTATTTGGAAGATAGGCATTTTTTAAAGAAAAGTTGATTCTTTTAACAAATTCCTTGTGGAACAGTGTAAGGTCTATCTACGTGTTTGTTGTTTCCACAGAATTGAAAGAGCATTTATTTGCAACTACAAAGAACATTGGTTTACAGTACGAAAAATAGGAAAGCAGGTAGTTAACTCTTTAACATTAAAGAGCTGCTATGGAATTTTGAATTTCATCTCCTAATATCAGAAGAATTACAGTATTCAATTTGAAAAACCTTTCCAATATTTTCCCTGATTGTTTTACCTCTTTGTTTAACTTTTTTTTAAGATTTGTTGGATTTGCTGTACAGACCTACAGTTACATTTTCTTTCTGTTGCAGGAACTCATTACTTTTCTTCCTACTTCTTTAAAACATAGCTTCACTTGGAAAGAAAAAGAAGTACCAACAGACTTGGATGCCTTTTCAAGATATTTTTAAAAATATTGTTACACATTTGCATTAGTTTTATGGTTCAGTAGGTCATGCCTTTCCCTCCCTTAATCAAGTTTCCTTCCAGCATGGAAGCATCAGAATGGCCCTAACCAAAGCCACAATCATATTCTCTGTCACCGTGCCTTATCCCTGCTTAGTTTCTCTGAAGCCTTTTACACAGTTGACCACTTTATCATCTTCAAATTCTCTTGGTAGTCCAATTTAGTGGCGCTGCTATTATTTGCTTCCCTTCATAATACCTATGTGATTGTAGCCAGATAATCGCCAGCAATTACTTTTCTTCCAGACATTAGGATCTGTGTACTCTAGAACCATCAATCTTCAGCTGTGTCCTCTTCCTGTTCTGTCTGCTGTCTCGTTGCAGCGCCATCTTCTGGTGTGAGTTGATTCCATGTTGATGACATGCAGCTGTGATTTTCCAATACTTGTTTCAGCTCCTCCACTGTCTCAATGAAATCAAATCTGTCAGACTTTGATCTCATTTGAGCTGCAGTTTCCTCCAGCTAAGCAACCAAAGGTACTACTTTGGGTCCTCAGCACAAACTTTCCAGCACTGACAATGACTTTCCCTCCCAGGCCGTTGTTGTAGTTTGAAACAAACTATTTGAAGTTTTGGAGCTTGTCTGATTAGGCTGAATCTCCAGCTCCACAGCCTCTCCAACAAATTGATTTCAGCTACCACACCACTATCTTTGGCTGTCCGTATTTACCACCACCAATCAGCCACTTATCCTGAATGACCACCTATCCTATCTTACAACCATTGTGAGCTGTGGCTGATCCAAAGATTTGCAGTCTGCATCCTATCCCATTCCAAGTTTTGCTCACCAATTACCTATGGCTCTATTGACCTCCCAGTTATGCCATGCTTCAATTCATTCTCTCAGCCTCATTTAACTGTTTGCACATGCTTACATTCTCCCTCTCATGCACACTCAATTCCCTCAGGTCCAGCAACCATACATTCATCCGCTTTCTTCATGCTTAATGTCTATTACCTCTCTTCATGATTATGGAGATAACGAACTCGACCCACAACTACCTAAACCTTGTGACCTCTCCCTAAATCTATTTTAAAACTCTTTTTCAACTTTGATTTTTGACCGTTTTGGTCAGGCTCTGCATTTCTTCTTTTAGAGTATTATTTATACTTTTCAATGACGTTTCTGTGATGCAGCAAAATATGTCTTTCTCTGTTCACAGTACTTTATCAGTACAAGTTATTAAATGCAAGAAAGTCAAACTTTACACCATGATTATAATGACAATATATTTGTCTGAATTGCCTACTCTCATTCCTAATACCTATGAAGGGCTGCATGTATATGTTGATGAAATTGCCATTTAAAAGAATCTGTGTGATTATTTTGGACAAAATCAAATTTGCAGCATCTACAATTTCGGTTGATAAACTTACTGCATTTTGGAATATTAAGCTATTCAAATCAGGAACATTTCAGGCTCAGTTTCCCATTGTTGAGTTAACCAATCTCAGCTTTGATAGCTATGAATGTTCTTTGTTGCCCTTAGCTTACAAACCACAAAGATATTGGCTAAACAAAAAAACCAGTGTATGACAGATGCTAGAAATCAGAAACAAGAACAGAAATTGCTGGAAAAACTTAGTAGGTCTGGCAGCTTCTGTGGAGAGAAGAGTCACTGGAAGCGTTAACTCTGCTTTCTCTGCACAGATGCTGCCAGACCTGCTGAGTTTTTCCAGCAATTTCTGACATTGTTATGGAAATCATAGCATCAAGCTGTTTAACCAGACCTTGACCACTAGGTGACACTATTGCTCATTTTCTGGTATGGGATAAAGAATGCAAAACGAAATGAATTTATGTGAAAGTAAGTTGATTTAAAAGTTAACACAATGTTACAGCACAGAATGAGAATTTGCTTTGAAAATTTCATAGATGTAATGAATAACTTGTGCTTTCTTTTCTGGGCAGTGGTTTAACCTAAATTCTTTATTGACGGGACCAGAGTTGATCTCCGACACTTACCTTGCCCTCTTCTTGGCACAGTTACAACAAGAAGGTATCCTTTGTTCAATATCCCAACAACTTAGCTCATTATTAATATAAGTATGTTAAACCTAAAATAAAGTAAACAAGGAAACAATATTTCTATTATTTTGAGGTGCAACTTGAGAGACAATATCTCAATAAAGTCTCTGGGTGTTGATCCAAAGTTCTTGTACATTTTTGGTCACTCATAGATCACCTTCATAGTAAAAACAGAAGTTTTTATTTTAGGACATGTATGTACCGAATAAATGCTTTTGTACTCAGAAATAGGATATCTTAAATTGTAGGAAAGGAGCTGTTCAAGTTTAATTAATAATTTTATCTCTACTAAATGTAACAATCTTTGTGGTCAAATGGCTTGCTCATACTTGCCATTTACACTTGTGTATGGAGACTGGTCAGTCAAGCAAGAAACTGAAGTGACTTGAAGCTATGGAGCCATAACTCAGCAAGGAGTTAGCTCCTTCAGAAATGAACTGGGGAGGAACTTGGACATAAAAATAAACATGTAGAAACATGCTTCAGTAACAAAACATTTTGAATAAGAGCTTTTGAAGGTGAAGATCTGAATGAGTTGTTCAGTTGTTTTGAAGGAAATCATGACTAATTTGAGATTAATCAGAACTTTTTAAAGTCAAGCCATGGATGTGATTTTTCAAATTTTTATCTGTGTTCAATCATGATGCTAATTTATTTTGATCAAACTTGGCCATTTAGCTGTCATTCCAAAATATTGGAGCTGCTTGCTGTGAACCGGTTAGTTAATTTGTGAGTAAAAACAGAAAGTGCTGGAGAAACTCAGCATGTCTGGATTACTGTTTCAAGTCTGGTATAATGCCTTTTTCACTGAAGCTGAATGGACAGTTAAGGTTTTTATGCTGTTGACAAAGGGGGAGATGGAGCAGTTGGAACAGATGGTGAGGGACACGATAGCAGAATAATAGTCCCAAAATATGCTAACAATTCTGTCCTGGGCCTGCTGCATGCTCCAGTGAAGCTCAATGCAAGCTTAAGAAACAGCAAAGTGTGGAGCTGGATGAACACAGAAGGCCAAGCGGCATCTTAGGAGCACAAAAGCTGACGTTTCAGGCCGAGACCCTTCATCAGAAAAGATTTTTCTGATGAAGGATCTAGGCCCGAAATGTCAGCTTTTGTGCTCCTAAGATGCTGCTTGGCCTTCTGTGTTCATCCAGCTCCACACTTTGTTATCTTGGATTCTCCAGCATCTGTGGTTCCCATTATCTCTTAAGAAACAACACCTTATTTTCTGCTTACAATCGTCAGGACTCAACATTGAATTCAACAGCTTCAGTGCATGAATTCCGTTCTCCTTTTTGATAACATCTTCTCTCAACAACCCCTCACCAGTGGTTTGTTTGCTCTCAGTAAAGCTGATCTATTTTCTACTAATAAATTTTACTCAAGAAACTACTTAGTGCTACCTACAGTGGCACCATAAGTGGTGACTTATAAACTTTTCACTATACTTGTGAGTAAGTGACAATAAAGCTAATTCAATTCAATTTACTATGAATGCCTATTTTGTATTGATAGTCTTCCTCTATTACCATTAGCACTCTCTTTGTCCCTTGCTGTGGCAACCTTCATAGTTTGTGCCACTCGCTCCTCTCATTCTTTGTCAACAGCACAAAAACATGACTTGCAGCCCATTTCAATTCTGAAGAATAGTAATTTCAGATCAACATATGCTTCTGCCTTAACTCTATTTCTCTCTCTTCAGATGCTGCTGGACCTGGGCTTTCTCCGCACATTATGTTTTTATTTTAGATTGATCACCAGTGTTGTTGTACTTAACTTTCATTTCAGTATGTTAGGAGGTTTAGTGCCGCAGCAAGTATACAAAATTAAAATTAAACCTGGGGAAAGGCTTGTGTTCATGACAGTTGAGATGATGATCTAATTTGTTGTAAATGTTGTTTAATATCAACAAATAATAGAATAGCACAGGACAAGAGGAGACTGTGTGATCAGTCAAGTCTATGGTCTTAACCATTTGAAGAGTAAGCTAGTTAGTCCCACACTGCTGTTCTTTCCCCATATTCGTGCAATTTCTTTTCACCTTCACTATTGCTACCTTCTACTATTGACTCTATTTCCAGCAACTTATCAAACAGTTTTGCTTTGCAAATCCTAACTACTTGTGTAAAAAGAAGTCTCTTTTCATGCCACCACCGTCTTAAATTTGTTTCCAGTCATTCTCAACCCTTCAACTATTGGAAATAGGTTTTTCATCAATTATTCTTTCTAATTCTTCATGATTTTGAACACCTGTAACAAATCTAAAATCAACTTGCTGCGTTTCAAGGAGAATTGCCCAGCTTCTCCAACTTATCCATGTAACTCTAATTCCTTATACCTAAATAATTATAATAAATCTCTCTATGACCTTTCTCTAAATCTTTTATGCCCTTCCTAAAATTGGCCATTAATAGTTAGGTAAAGCGCACTAATTGACACCAAGCTCTCATTTTATCTTGATCGAGCAATACTTCCTGGGTTTTGTACTCTCTTTATTTATGACGCCTCGGGTGCCTTATGCTTGATTAACTGCATAATTTCTACAGGTTACTCGATATTTGTAGTAAGAGGAGAACTGCCAGAATGTGACGCTGATGAGATACTCAAAAGCTTGAGAGTGGTGCAACGAGACAGACCAAAGCTAATTGGAGAGGATGCAAATCAGCGAACAGAAATTGGTCAGAGGTATTGAGGAATAAAATTGCTCAAATTCTTCATTTCTTCCTTCTCTAAAATAATCTACAACTGTTGTTCCTCATTTTGGGTTGTGTTGCCATGTAAGTTTCTGACTTGTGAGTACAGCCTATACTGCAGGAGCCATCTCCCAGACTGACAAATGAGGAAGTTATGCCTTATGCATTGGAAAAGTTTCATTATGTTTTGTATAGATTAACAGTATATGGAATGTCATACCTAGTAAGGATAAAACACGGTGGCTCAGTGGTTAGCATTGCTGCCTCACAGCGCCAGGGACCCGGGTTCAATTCGACGCTCAGGCGACTGCATGGAGTTTGTACATTCTCCCCATGTCTCTATGGGTTTCCTCTGGGCGCTCCGGTTTCCTCCCACAGTCCAAAGATGAGCAGGCCAGGTGGATTGACCATGCTAAATTGCCTGTAGTGTTCAGGGATGTGTAGATTAGATAGCTTATAGGCAGATGTGTCTGGGTGGGATGCCCCGAGAGTCACTGTGGACTTGTTGGGCCAAAGGCCCTATTTCCACACTAGAGATTCTATGAATCTATGATTTAACTGAACAAGCTTTTTGTATTCTCATTTTGATCTTTTTAAAAATTGTTTTATAGGGTACAGAGCAATGACTGGGAACGAGCAATTGATATGTCTAAATCGATTACAAATGTTCTGGATGAAGATGATGAAAATCTGCAGCGGGCATTGACATTAAGCCGCCAACACATGGAGACAGAAGATGAAGAAGCAGATCTACGGAGAGCAATTCATCTCAGCATGCAAGGTGAGGGTTGATGCTCCACTGTGATAGTACAGCCACGTTAACAGAACTGTTCTTAAAATGTCAAATCATTATTTTCAGAGAAAGATCCTACTGGTTATTTCCACAGGCTTTAGCCTCTAGTTATGGCTTTGCCAGTACTTATTGAAATTGTAATAAGTAAACTTTTACCATTTATTGAATACTGTATGAATATTTAAAATAACCTAGTCATTTTGTGTTAAGAAAAATGTCGCATCCAATCTAATTTAATAAACAATTATGGTAGCTTTTTATGATGCTTTTAGAAAGTATGTTTCCCAAAATGAATCTTGGTCTGACCAACATGATGTGCTGATTGCTGAAATCCCATTCCCTATTTATTTGAATGCCAGATTTCTAGCCTATTTTATACCCTGTTTATTATTCCATCTACATTCTCAATGGGAGAAGGACGGAAATAGAGAATTTGTGAGAAGAAAAACAGCTTACACACCAGAAAGTGTAATCCAAAAGCAAGGTGGTTGGGGAGGGGATTGCAGAGAGATTAATTCTAAGCAGGAAACTAACAGGAGAGAGCAAACTAGAATAGAGCAGATCCAACAGAAAAAGTGTATGAGAATGAGAAATGGAGAGAATTAAAGCAAATAAGAGAGAGTAAATGGTAACAAGAAAAGCAATTCAGATAGGCAGGAGAATGATTTGAACGAGGAGCAATAAAAGAAGAAAATAAATAAGCAGTAATGATGAAGATTGGCAAGAGAATGCGTGAGAAGAACAGGAAGGGAAGAAGGAGACTTCCATTTATCCACCTTACCAAGCTATGGATATACATGCTTTCGATTTTCACTATTGCAGGAAAAGAGAAACCATTTCTTTTCAGGCATCCCCTTATTTATATCCTTAGAGAAGTAAAAATGAATTTGAACTTGCACACAGAGTTGGCCATCTGTAAAGGCTTAAAGATATAATTGTGTTTGAATATAATTTGTTCCATTAAAATTATGGTGTGTCTGCTTTTGAAAACATCAATTAAGCCAAAGTTCAGTCTCGACTGTGATGTTCTACATGATGAACTAGTTATTGGTGTTTACTGTTCAGGCTTATGCAATTTGGACAGTGGTCCAGATGAATTTTCCATGTGGTGCCTTCTGGAAGAAAGATATATGTATTATTCACTTTAGTGGTCTTAAATTACAAAATATTAAAATGAAAACCTTTGGAAGAACGTATAAAACTTTGAATGGAATTCGATCATTGCTGATTTAATTTGGACAAGTGAACTTTGGCAATGTTCTTTTTTAGTCATTTGTTAGCGATTATCTTACATCTGTGCACACTTGTTCTTGATCTTTCCACTGACAGGAACTACTCTCCGTGCATACCCTGGCTAGATCCCTCATCATTTGAATATGTCAGTCAAATCTCCCAACCTTCCCCTGGGACAATTTTCCCAAAATCTGCATTCCGTTTACATAACTGAAGTTCTTCATGACAGCACAACACATAGAATATTGAAGCCTGAAACCATTCTTGTGAATCTTTTGTACATACCTGTGTCTTCACATGCTTAATGACCATGCTCCAGTTGAGGCTAAATCACACTATTATGCAAATTTAACATAACCTCTTTGCCTCTGTCTCCACTAATGAAGTCTGGGTTGCTTTCTTAATTATTTTATGAATCTGTCTTGTCACCTTCAATGATTTTAAACAGGTCCCTTTGCTTTGGCATCCTCTTTAGAATTGTACCCTACATTTTATATTCTCTCTGAGGTCTTCCTTCCAAAATCGATCACCCATTCCATCAGTTTGCCTCTGTCTTTTTGAACTTCTACACTGTCCTCTCAGTTAACAAAGTTTCTAAGGTTTGTATTTAAACAGTCGTTGGATAAGCATATGGAAGATGATGGGATAGTGTAGGGGGATGGGCTTAGATTAGTTCACAGGTCGGCGCAACATCAAGGGCCGAAGGGCCTGTTCTGCGCTGTATTGTTCTATGTTCTATGTTCTATGTACTGCATGTTGCAGTTGTTCTGGCTGTTCAAGCTGGAAAGTTGCAATGCCGTTGCCCTCCTGACAGACAGATTTCCAGTTGGGGGGGTGATGATGCATAATTGATGTAGTAGCCAGGGAAACTATACAGAAGGATACAATAAAGTTGTTTTTGAAGTGACATGGAAGTGCATTTAGCAAAATGAGATGAAAATATTTTGCTGCAGGTTTTAAAAAGTTCTCTGCCACAGTGTAACTTTCTAAGCTTTGTACCTGCACCACCACCCCCCCCCCCCCCCCCGCCCCCCCGATATACCTCACCACAGCACATCTTGGATGAGATCCATCTGGTAAATTATCTACCATCATCATCTTTCCTGTTAGGAATTTACAGGGCTTGCTTGGTCTGGCATAGGGTGAGGAAAACTATTTGGTAGTCAAATGAGAAGGGACTCATAGTAACTATAGGTGCTGACTATATTGCTGTTAGAAACTGTTACTGAGACCTTGAGGGTAACTTCTATGTTAGCTCTTACACCTTCAAGATTTAAAGCCGATCCCCCCACTTAAGTCCATGTGATGTCATTAGATTGAGTGTCGCTTAATGCAGTCTTCAGCACTATCTCTTTCAGCCCATTATGCAACAAAGCCATAGCCTTATCTGGCAATTCAGGTGGATGCAAAGGATTCCATAGCATTTCTTGAAGAAAAGCTGAGGAGTTCACTCAGTGTTTTGGTCAGCATTTATCTCCCAACTATCACCTCGAACAGAAAATGCGATTATTAATTTTATTGTTGTTTGTGAGATCATGTCTGCAAAATTGGCTTTAGATTTCCTGTGTTGCAATTATGACTACACTTCAAAGGTACCTCAACATCTTTGGCACTGCCTGAGATTGTGACAGGTACATTAAACACAAGTGTCTTTTTTTTTATTTTAGCAGTGATCCGCTCAGCCAAAGAATATGGAAGGAAAACTGACATCAAAACTCCTCTGTTTCAATACCTCTTCAACAATTTGGAATTTGGGATTATGCCAAGTTCAGCTTGTCTTCTCATATTAGTCAAAGTGATTTTGATACCCTTTCTATGAAAAGCAACTTAATTAGTAAACAACTATAGGTCATGCCATTCTGATTTATTTCATTTTTAATAAGAATAAATTTTATACACCATATATCTACATGTGTTATTTGGACTGCCTGTAGATTAAAAAAAGTTTTTATCCTTTGAAACAGAAATGTACAAAAGAAGGTGATTGACTTCAGATCCTTGCATGGCTGGAAAGAGAGCAAAGCTGTACTGTATACGTATGTACATACAGTCTCAAAAGGGAGAAAGGTTTCATTACGCTTCTGTTCTATAAACTGTTTCAGAAATAAAACATGAAAACTATGTTTTTATGTTTATGTTTGTTTGTAGTTTTAAAGCCAATTTCTACAGAGATTTAAAGTTTTTTTTGCAAGGTAGAATAAAGTAGTTTTCATCTAACCATACTGTTGAAGTGTAATTATATCTGTATGGAAATAGCGAAGCAGATTATTGCAATGAAATCAGCCCATTAAGGGATATCAAGTATATATCAAAATAGTTCCCTTAGAAATAATCTATAATCGAGAAACTAAATTAGTAATTTAATTGAATGCTGATAAGTGACATCGTGTGTGAAATTTCTGTGTGACGTGCTTCTGTCTCCTTAATTGATAATCCACTAACATAATTGCACTGTCAGCTGTTTCATGTTTCTAGTAAATTTCCAGTAAATTTCAGTAAGTTTGTTATTCAAAACATAGAATGTTGCAGCACAGAAGGAGGCCATTCACCAATCATTTGAGTGAGCTCTCCAACAGTGTCAAAACTTTGTCGCCTTTCCCCCATAAATTTTTAAAATATTCCATTTTTACACTTATCCATATCCTTTTAAAATTTTTGTGAATTCTGTTTTTATTTGGGTATTTGATATTAGGCAACTTTATGCACGTGAACAAAAAGCTCCTAACTTCTCCCTTCATACTTTGTAGTGATTCTAATTTCTCCTTGTCCATTTATTATTCCCCTACCAAAGCCTCTCAAAAATGTGAATGCATACGTCACATTAGAACTTTGCCTTGTCTGAATTGTGAGGTCATCTTTAATTCTGCAATATCTAAAGATTTCACTTCATAAACTTTACAAGATATATTGTCTTATGAGTCATTAAATTAAAAGCTAATTTTAAATCAAATATGCAACTAATTCACTTAAATATTTCAAATATGGCATATTGGAGCTGTAGCGTATGATCTTACAAAATGTTAGGATATCCATAACAACCAGTATCAGCTATGTAGAACTAGGCAAACTTCAGTTAGAAACCAGATGCTTTCTTACAACCAAGCCAATTCTTAACATCAGTCACTCCAGCCTACCCCTGAACACTTTGGTGCAACCATCACCAGTTTAATTTGGATAAATGTGAGGTATTGCATTTTGGTAAAACAAACAAGGGCAGGATGATATAATAGTGGGGCCCTGGATAGTGTTGTAGAACAGAGACCTGGGGGTTCAGGTACGTAATTATTTGAAATTCACATCACGGGTAGATAGGATGGTCAAGAAAATGTTTAGTGCATTTGTATTCTTTGCTCAGACCTTTGAGTATAGGAGTTGAGATGTCATGTTTAGGTTGTACAGGCCATTGGTGAATTCTCTTCTGGAGTGCTATGTGCAGTTCTGGTCACCCTGTTATGAAAGGATATTATTAAACTGGAGAGGGTTCATAAAAGATGTACGTGAATGTTGCTGGGAATGGAGGGCTTGAGTTGTAAAGATGGGCTGGATAGTCTGAGACTTTTTTCTCTGGAGCATAGGTTGAGGGGTGATCTTATAGAAGTTTATAAAATCATGAGCGGCATCACTAAGGTGAGTAGCAAAGGTCTTTTCCCGAAGTTGTGGGAGTTTGAAACCACAGGACATATGTTTAGGGTGAGAGGAAAAAGATCTAAGGAGGATATATTTATGGAGGGCATCTTTTCTACACAGAGATATGAAATGAACTGCCAGAGGAAGTGATGGATGTAGACACAGTTACAACCTTTAAAAGACATTTTGGTCAGTCCTTGAATAGGAAAGATTTGGAGGAATATGAGCCAAATGCAGGCAGGACTAGTTTAGTTTGGGAACATGGTTGGCACGGATTGTTTGGACCAAAGGGCCTGTTTCCATGCTCTATCACTCTACTAGAGAAGGCCATAATATGGCACAACTGAAAAGAAGACACATTCAAAGCATGAGGTCATAAGACTTAGGGACATAAGTTAGATAATTTGGTCCATCGCGTCTGATTTGCCATTCTGAAAGATCTGATTGACCTCAACCCCCTTTTTTTTGCTTTATCTCCTTAACCTTATCTCCATAATCTTACTGATTAAAAATCTGATTGGCTTTGCCTTAAATACATGTAACAACCCAACCTTTACAGCTGTCTGCAGTAAGGAATTCTGCAGATTTGCTATCCTCAGAAATTCCTCCTTATCTCTGTCTTAACTATCTTAATTCCTAGCATTGAGATGATGTCCTCTGGCCTTAGACTCTTCCACAAGGGAAAACTTCCTTCCTGCATCTACCCTGTAAATCTTCCTAAGAATCCTGTATATTTCAATAAGGTCACTTATATTTCTCACCGCCAATGAGTACATGCCCGACCTACTTAACCCCTCCTCATAACAAAATAGTTCCATACCTGGAATCAACCTTGTGAAGCTTTTCTGGACCACCTGTAATGCCAGTACATCTCTGCTAGATAAAGGGACCTAAACAGTCCACAGTATTCCAGTGTGGTCTGACTAGTGCCTTGTGTAGTTCAAGCAAGACTACCTTTTTCTCATACTCTATTCCTTTTTGAAATAAAAGCCAACATTCTGTTAGCCCTCACTATTGCCTGATGAACTAGGATGATAACTTTTTTATGATTAATGCGCAAGGATCCCAAATCCCTAAGTGCTGTAGCTTTCTGCAGTCTCTCCATTTAAAGGATATTCAGCTTCTGAATTCTTCCTGCCTAAGTGAACAATGTGACATTTTCCCACATTATATTCCATCTATCAAGATTTTGCTGTCTCACTTAACCTGTCTATATCCCTCTGCAGACTTTTTTGTATCATTCTCACCACTTGCCTTCTCAGTTATTTTTTGTATCATCTGCAAACTTGGCTGTAGTGTGTTCACTTCTCTCATCCAGGTCATTAATATACATGCTAAGTAACTGTGGCCCCAGCACTGATCCCTGTGGCACTCCATTAATTACAAATTGATATCCTAAAAACAGTCCCCTTGTCACAACTCTGCAATGCATTATTTGCTGAAAATTTCGAAGTGCTCACTGTACCTTCCACCCTGTACATAGCAATGTAATAGACCTTTCCAGTGTTAACATTGTATGACATACAATAGATGTTAATAATTAGTTGGAGCATATCACATTGTGATTGTACAATCTAGCTGATGGATTTTCACAGATTACTCATTTTTTATCACTTTTTGATCAGTAATGAAAATTCTAAAATCTAAAATAGGGTTTCACTGCAGCATAAAATTGTATTTTACAGTAACATGATTAAATTTATCTATTGAATTTTCCTTATATGCGTTCCATAAAGTTTTTATTTCAAGACAACAGAATTTCTCAGACAGCAGGGAGAAGCCAAGTAACTATAGATCCTTCAATTTAATATCAGTTGTGGAGAAGTTATTGGAATCTATCATCAGAGGCAGAATGACTGACCATTTTGGACAAGTATAAACTAATCAGTCGGCATGGACTTATGAAGGGTAGGTTGTGTTTCGTTAATCCAGTTACATTATTTCAGGAAGCCCTTAGTTTACTACTTTATAGATAGGGGATGTGACTATAAATGGATGTGCAGATGGCCTAAGATAAGAATACAAGAATAGAATGCTGCGAATACTGGTAATCTGAAATTTGCTATTTAGAAATGCACACTTCAAATTTACAAATGCTCTAAAAGCTCAGAAAAAGTTTTGAACAAGGGGTGTTCATACTCACTCGCACCAGACCCCATAATTTGCCTTAGTTTAGGAAGCATCACAGCTCAGCCAAGTGTCTTGTAGTAATTTTAACAATTTTTTTCTAAGTGTCAAGTGTATAATGTGAAATTCCTTACATAATTAATATAATGGCCTCAAAAGTGCTCAATGTGAAAACAGTTTTCTTTTTATAAATTTATATTTTTCACTCTAGCTATGCACTGAAGAACAATTTGAAATCAATGTGTTTTCCAAAACATTCACTATAGTTTCACCTGAGCTTTGCAATTGTCCAATATAGCATACCTAACATTTGTCTCAGTCAAAGTAAATTTAAGATCCTGAATGTTTGGAACACAGTTTAGGCCATAAGCTACTAATCATTAATGTAACAATGTAATGTGCGCTTTAATCATTAGTAATGAGATAACCAACTAAATAACAAGAAAACTAGACGGTTTCAATGAATCTTCAAATTTTCCAATACCTCATGGACTAATACCTCATCACTGACCACTATATTCTCTACCACCTCAGGTGAATCCTTGGTGATTTGTTACTCAATTGGGAATATTAGCAACATCTTGCCACGAAAACCACTGTGAAAAATAATTTTAGAACTCAGAATGAAGGTTGAAAAAATACTTGAACATTGGAAAAGAGAAACAGGAATCATCATAATAAATGAGCCTGGAGACAATACTGATCGTAACATGGTAGAAATGCACATTCAGTTTGAGAGTGAAAAGTACAGGCCTAAGACTAATTTCGTAAGCTTTAATAAAGGCAATTATAAGCATAGGAAGGTAGATTTGACTAAACTGGAGTGGGAAAATAGGTTAAAAGGTAGAATAGTAGAGAAGCAGTAACAGTCGTCAAAGGAGAAATGTCATAACTCTCAATAAAGATAGGTTCCATTAAAAAAAGTAATTATTTGAGAGATGCAGTAGCTAAGGCTAATGAACAAAATTAAGGATGGTGTCAAATGGAAATACATTTACAATACCGTAAAGATTTATGGTAGGTCAGAAGATTGGACAATTTTTAGCAGCGACCAAAGAATGCTATTTCTAAAAAAGGGTAATATTAAAATATATATAGCTAGAATACAAAAATAGACCTGTTAATACAGGTATTTAAAAAAGAAAAGTAGATAAAGTGCAAGTTCATCTTTGAGAAGGTGACAGTGTGACACTATTAATGGGAAACAAGGAAATGGCAGACGTTAGGCAAGTATTTTGTACTTGAAAGGCAAGTGATAAGCTTAAATCACTTAAGTCACTAGAGAAAAAGCAATAGCACAAGTAATGGTTGGCAGGTCTCCTGAACTTGATGGCATGCATCCTCAGAGATAAAAGTGGTAGCTGCAGAGGCAGTGGATGTAATGTTCTAAATTCCTTAGATTATGGAGTGGTCCCAGCTGATTAGAAAAATGGAATTATAACAGCTATATTGAAGAAAAAAGGAAAACAGAAAGCAAGGAACCATAGATTTATTAGCTTAACTTCAGCAGCAGGGAGAATACTTGAATCCATTATTAAGGAGGGACTAGGATATTTAGAAAATCATAATGCAATCAGCCAGGTTCAACATAGTTTTGTGAAAAGAATTATGTTTGACCAATTTTTTTAATGGAGTTTTTTGCGGAAATGGCAGTCTGGGTGAATAATGGAGTTGATGTGATATGTTCAGATTTCCAAATCTTACGGGGAGATGGTGGAGTAATGTCATTATGCTATTAAATGAGGTGCTCAGGTTAATGTTTTGATACTGGTGGAATTTAAACTCACTTAACAAGTATGAAATGTAAAGCTAGTAACCATTGTGGTGACCTTAAAATCCTTGTCAATCTGTCATTAAAAGCCTGTCAGGTTTATCAGTGTCGTTTAGGGAAGGGATTCTGTTGTTTTTACCTAGTCAGGCCTCTGTGATTCCAAACGCACAGCAATCTGATTGCTTCTTGATTAACTTCTGCAATGGCCTATCAAACCAGCTCAAGGGCAATTAGGGATGAATATCAAATGATGGCCTTGCCATGTGGTATCCTGTGAGGGAAACAAAGAAAATTGATAAAAGCTAAATAAAACGAACTCTCCCTCTAAATGCATTGTGGGTATACATGTACCAAATGTGCTGCAGTGATGCGAGGAAGCAACCCACTACTATCTTCTCGAGCAGTTGGAGATGGGCAGTTGGCCCAGCCAGCAAAATCCTTGACTCCCCCGAATGAATTTAGTAAAAGTTCATTTTGTTGAGTGTAACATATTAGACTGAATGTAGGTTTGATTAGCTAAAAGAAAGTATTGAGTGGAGCTAAATTCTTAATTTTCAGGTTGACAACCTAACTGATGGTGTACCACAGGGATCTCAGATGGGGCATCAACTTTTTCAATCTGTATTAATTAGTTGAATAAAATGTATATGATAGCTAAATTAGTTACTGTTATAAAAATAGGTAGGATATCTAGTTGAGGGGAGGGCATTGTCTGCAGAGGAATTCACACAAGTGAGTGAGCGTAAGTTATGCAGATTGAATATAATGTGCAAAATGTGATTTTTGTCCAGTTTGGCAGGATACATGAATCACAAAAAAGTCAGCATGTAGGTACAGCCAGTATTTAGGAAGCAAATGGGAAGTTAGCCTTTATTGAAGGGAATTTGGAGTATATATGTAGGACAGCTTTGTTACTGCTGCAGTTATGTGGGATTGTGCCTGGAATACTGTGTGGGGTTTTGGTCTCTTTGCTTAAGAAGTGATATAATTATATTGGAAGCAGTTCAGAGGAGTTTTATTTGATTAATTCTTAGGAGGAAGAGATTGTTTCAGGAGGAATGGTTGAGTAGATTGGAACTATGCTCAATGCAGTTGAGAAGAAAGAAGAGGTGATCATATTGAAGTTTATAATTTTAAAGCAACTTGGTAGTGTGGATGCTTTCATTTATGGGCAGTCTAAAACTGGGGGAGACAGTTTAAAGATAAGATTTTCCCATTAAGATGGAAATTATGAAATTTTACTGTCAGAGGATTGTTAGATTTTGAACTCTCTGGAGAACATTGACAGTTGGGTTATTCAATATATTCAAGACTGAGTTAGGATCGACAGTAGAGTCCAGGGATATGTTGAAAAGGCATGAAAGTAGAGTTGAGACCACAAATGGATCACGTTATCGAATGGTGGAGAATGTTTGATGACCTAAATAGCCACCACCTGTTCTCATATTTTATGACATTAGGAGAAATTGGGAGGCAAAAAATTATATCAAAAATTGACCTGCAGAATACAATTTGAATTATTGGTAAAACCTTCCACAAATTATACTGTACTTGGTTATTATACTACAGAAACAATAGCAATGCAAAAGGATAAAATTAATAGAAAGGTAACATTTTTCTCCCTCTGGCTTTACATTGAATTTTGGTGGGTTGCTGTGTGGATTCAATTTAATCTGAACAAAACTGACGAAATCGCTGCTGTGTAGCATTTTGTGGTTGTAAATTGAGCAACGAAAAGCAGAAGGCATGATTTCAAAATGACAGAAACTGAAATCCATGTATTTGTTCCTTTTGCAGTGCTACATTTGTATTATTCTCTTCTGAAAGAATTGATTCTTTTCGGAGAAGCTGTATTTTCTTGCATGGCCATCTTTCGTGCTATCTTTTACAGTAATATTCTTCCACAAGCTGTTTATAAGCTGTTGTCCCACATTTGTTCTTCAGCCAATCTCAATCCTGTCCTCTTCTGATGTAATATCATGCTAACCTGCCGCAGGGTTTGATCCCTGGCTTTTTTTTTCCCTGTTTTGGGTGAGCAGCTTTCAAACTATTCGTTGAATTGTAGAGCCTTTTAGATCCTCCTTTCTCAGATTGAAGTGAGCCAATCCAATACAAGCTAAGAGTCTAACTTGGATCTTTCTTGATTAGATTTACATTGGAACCCTAGTGTTTGCAGTCTCAGCCAAGTAAATTGATCTTATTGATCATTTACTAGTTACCCATTCTTAGCTTCGACATTAAATAGGATACAAATTGTAGCATAAATTCACTATTTGCATTATCTGTTATTGTCTTGTACCTTTTTATATGAATACTGGAACCTCTCTCCAGTTGCTCCCAGAAGCATCTCCATTCCTTTCCAATAGAGTACATCCTCCCATGGTCTCAGCCTCATTTATCAGCTCAGCTGGCCAACATAGCCTTCATATTTCCTGTAATTTACCCAACAACAAAGCAGACAGGCTCGATGGGTCATTAGGCCTTTTGGGGTTCCTGTATATCTCTTCTCATCAGTTCCACACTTTTTTTTTCTCTGTCTAATTTTCAACTTTGGTCATTTTTTAAATGTATATTTCCTGCCTTTTGCCAATTTGAATTTCTGTGGTATGCACAATCTGTGATCAGAAAGATCGATACTGGAACCTGTTTCGAGAAGATGCACAATTTTAGTTTAGTTTCCTCACGGGTGAGGTTGTAGTTTTATTTTGCTACAGTTCTCTAATTACTAAATTGAATTGGTATTATGATGAAGTTTTTGCAGACCTCTGATGAAGGGTCTAGGCCCAAAACGTCAGCTTTTGTGCTCCTGAGATGCTGCTTGGCCTGCTGTGTTCATCCAGCTTCATACTTTGTTATCTTAAAATAGTTAAGTGGCTGTTTTTTATTGGCATGGATGCAACAGACCAAAGGACCTTCTGTTTTGCAGATCTCTATGAATCTCTGAATCAGATGGCCTAATTGGTGTAATTCTGCATTTCAGTAGTTACTTAAGTACATTGTCATGAGTTGTGGTCTGGTAATTTGTTAAATTTTAGAGAATTAATTGATTGCTTATTGTAGAAATGTCATATAGTATGCTACTTAACTGCATAAAACAAGACAATTCCAGACAATCAAGACAAAACCCCAAGACAGTCACACACCTCATTAACTGATCTGAGCCAAGGAAGTAATTATTTGTTGAAATAGCTTCTAAGCTCAAAAGGAGGGTTGCAATCTGGTCACCTATGCTGCCATGCACATTTTGTGAATATTGGTTGCAGTTGGATTTGGATTTGACTGTGATACTGCACTCACATTTGATACTTGCTGTCAGGCTTGCCCACCAATGCTGAGTTCATTCAGTGCCCACAGGAATAAAAGGCAAAACGTCAGGGTAGGATATATCATTTTATACTTGGACTAGCAAGAATAATCTTTTTAATAAACGTAAATTAAGACCCCCCCCCCACCCTCCAAGCAGTAACTGGATATCACATGTATCATGATTATGAAATCATGCTTTTACACCATTACAGTCACTAAAGTTATTATTTTCAGTATCAATGATTAGACCCAGGGGTATCAGGAGGCCAGTAAAGCCACCAAGGTTCCTAATCTAGATTGCTGTAGATTTTTCAACAAAGCACTGGTACCAGAGTACATGGGTTTACTAGTACGTTGTGCCATACAGTTCTTTGTACCATGATCTTCCACGTGAAAAATTCCCATACCTGATGTTGGATGGAAGGCACAATGCACATTTTCCAAAAGGAAAGAGTGTTTAGAGATGCACACTGTACCACGTCTCTCAATAATAGTATAAGTGTGGGCACGTTCATCCTTTCCCCTGTTGTGTAGTGACAGAGGGATAGAGAACAGCTCAAATGATATGAAACAGTACCCTATAAAAAGGAACACTCCTCTGGATTTGATTGATCCTCATGCATCCCAATTGAAAAGTCATATTTTTACCATTTGAAATTATGATGTTTTAATAATGTAATCTTGTTAATTAATTTCCTAGGTTTTAAACAAGGAACAGAAAATTCTGAAATGACCTCATCTTGGAATGATGTTGCGCAGTCTTCAAGAACAAATCAAACTGAAACTCCAACAGCAGAGGAGCTGCGAAGACATAGACAAGCATACTTTGAGAGGCAAGCAGACTGCAGCTTTATATGGCTGCAAAATTTCAATTAATTTCTGTGATGTGTGACTTTGACTCTTTTAAGGACTATGTTTCTTTGCACTTGCGCAGTATTGATACATATTCAGGTTTCTTCATTTTTTTTTAAAATTTGACATTGCAAACATTCTGTTTGTGTTCATTGAAGCAAGGAATATTGAAGTGAGAACTGTGATTTCTAGACATCAGTTTTGAGCCCTCCTAATCAGATAAATTCTGTTAGCTACAGCTTCAAGACTTCTGCTTGCTCCCTATCGCTCTGCATTAAGCTCAGTGACATTTGAGCACCAAAGCTGTGGAGAATGATTCTCTGGAGCATATTAGGAATGGTTTTCTAGAAGAACATGTTGAAGTGGAGAAAGGGCTATTTTGGATCTAGTATTGTGTAATGAAAAAAGGGTTACCTAATATGTTGTTGCAAAAGAACCTTCAGGGCTGAGTGACCACAACATGATAGAATTTTGCATTGTTTGAAAGTGAGTTTGTTCAATCTGAAACACGTGTTAAATTTGAATATGAGAAATTATGAACGCATGAGGCACAAATTGGCTGATCTGGATTGGAAAAATACATGAAAAGGCAGGATCATACGTTAGCTTTGGATTATATCTGAAGAATTATGACATCATACAACAACTATATTCCTTCAAGGTGCAAAATCTCAGAAAAGGTCAATCAACCATGGCTGACAACAGAAATGAATGATTGCTTGAGATTAAAAGAACAGCTTATAAAGCAGTCAGAAGTTATGATAAATTTGAGGATTGGGAAGTTTTCAGTATACAGCAAAGGAAGTCTAGAAACTGATGGGGAAAGGAAGAATAAAATATGCATACGACCTAGCAAAAATCATTAAAATGGACTGTAAAAACCTTTACAGGTACATAATAAGGAAATGTTTGTCTAAAATGAATTTGAGTCAATTAAAAGCAGAGTCAGGAGAATTTTTAATGGGAAGTAGAGAAGTGGCAGACAACGTAAATGATACGTTGTGTCTCTGTTCTCACTGAAGAACAAGAAACCTCCCAGAAGTAGAGATCCAAGTGACTAGGAAGAATGAGAAATTAATGGAAATTAAAATTAGTAAGAAGGTTGTACTAACGGTATTACTAAGGTAGAAAGTTGATAAGTCCCCAAGGTCTGATAGTGTACAACTCAGAGTATTGAGGGAGATGTCTGTATAAAGATAATCAATACATTGGTAATTATCTTCCCAAATTCTAGAGATTCTGGAATGATTCCTGCAGATTTAAAGCTTGCAAATATCACCCAACCCTCCTTGAGAACGGAGCAAAGGGAAAATCAGTAAACTATAGACCTGTAGATTCATGCCATTTCATGTCCAATTTCCAGCCCTCCATATTCCTCATACATCATCTTCTAATATAATTATCCACCTCCATTTTCACTTAGTAATTTACTTAAACTTTTTTTGGCTTCACCCTTCACACAGTTCCTCTGTGTTAAGAAATGTTTGCAGATCTTACTTCCAGTCAACTTCATCTGATTTCAAATATGTAATTATAAATTCCCTTTAGTATTTTAAATTTTTCAATTTCATAAGCTCTTAACTTCTTCATTGTTCAAAAGTAATATCCATTGCCTTGTCTCTCATTGTTAAGTCCCTCACTCCAGTATCATCCTGTGAATTGTTATTGGTTTTGTTCTAGGTTAGTTTATCTTAAGGTGTTGTGCCAAATACTGGCCACATTCTTCCATATGAAACCTAACCAATGCAATAATACTTAATAACTTCGACATTTTACACCTTTTGTCATGAAGTTTGGCATTCCCTTGGGCCTTTTAATCATTTTTGCACTTGCCAGTTTGATTTAATGAATTCTGTACCTGCATTCCTAAATCTCTTTATCTGTCTCTTTGTGCCATGATTACATTCCTAGCTGCAACATAGCCAAACTGTTGCACTACACCTATAGCAATGGCATTTCAATCAAGACCTGGAAATCATTTAGGTTCAGGCTAAGAAGTGGCAAGTAACATTCACCAGGCAATGGCCAGGCACCGTCTCCAAAAAGGAAGAATATAACCAACTGTTCTTTTTGATGTTCAGTGGTACCATTAACAAAGAATATCCCATCATCAATATCCTGCGGGTTTATTATTGACCAGAACATTAACTGGACCAGAAATATACTATTGTAACTTCAAGAGCACCACCTGCAAATTCCCTTCCAAATCGCACATCATCCCAACTTTAAACCGTATCGGTATCCCTTCACTGTTCCTGTGTGAAAAATCCTAGAACACTCTCCCTATGGACTGAAGCAGTTCGAGAAATCAGCTCAGCACTATATTACTATCAATATGTGCATACCATGAAGGACCATAACAAAAATAAGTAACAAATGTGAAAGTTCTAATTAATGTCCACATAGAATAGAATAGAATAGAATAAAATAGAATAGAATATCCTTTATTGTCATGTGTACTCCATTGTAGAAGTACAGAGAAAAGCTTTTACAATGTTTGCCTCTTATGGTGCCATCTTAGGTACATTACATAGTTGCATTACTTTATAGAGCTTAAAATATAAGTTAGAAGCAAGACATTATTAAAGGATTGACATTACAGTCAGGTAAAAAGCTTCAAATAAACATTACATTATAGCAACTCAGCACAGAGCCTCCAAACGTGGTCTGACACCCAGCGCTCGATTCCACTCCAACAAAACAGTCGATTCCAGCTCTGCTCCAAATCTCTAGTCCACTTTGTACTGGCACTCAGCTGCTCCAAGGTAAGTTCTAGGACTGAGGGTGTTTTTGTACTGTGAACCCATATTGCTTTGGAACTAATCCTGACCACTAATAGAGGACAGGAGATGGTCATTTGATCAGTATGACTTCAACAGAGTCCAGTTACCTTCAGTAAGTTGATAGTAGTAACTGAGTGCATGCAATATATAAAAAACCCTGTGCCAAAAGAAGCAATATTCTCCAGTATCCTGATCAAAAGACAAAACTCTTCTCATAGCCTAGACCTGCAATGTTCTGATGTAAAATAGAAACTAATCTTCAAATAAGTCATGACATTCCTTCAGACTGTCCTTAAGTTCTTAAACCCTTTTTTTGGAGTTCACTGGTTAACTTGCAAGACATGGTACGTTTAAAATTTTGGTTAGTGTTGTTCACAATTAGCTTAACTTTATAAGAATGCCAGACTGTATACAAAAGAAGCAGTGAGAGTAGTCCCTATGTAATTATATGACGCTTACATTTTTGTTCCCACCAGAAAGCAGCAAGTACAATCACAAGTTTCAGATCATCCAGAAGAAAAAAGCTGTTCAACGCTGAAGACAAATTCAGGTAAAATTCCTGATCTGTTAATCCTGTTGAATTGACAACACAGTGTAAAATGCTTCATTTTATCCCATTTAACTATTAAGCTTTGCTTTTTGTAAAGTTTGTAATCCCTCAATAAAATCCTGAATATAAGAATTATATCATAAGCAATTCCTGTGTTTCCGAGATGTGGGTTTCCTGTAGACAATAGCAAGCATTTTTTAAAAATTTGTCAATGGGATGAAGCCATCTCGGGCTGCGCTGACATTTATAGGTCATCCCTAATGCCATAGGAAAAGTGGTGGAGTTCTACCTTCTTAAACCACTGCAGACCTTGGGGTACAGGAACACCCAGAGTTCTGTAGGAAGGGAGTTTACCGACAGGGAGGAATGGGGATCTACTTCCAGGTCACAATTGTGTGTGGCTTGGAGGGGAACTTACAATGGTAGCATTCCAATGCATGGACTGTCCGTGTCCTTCTTGGTGATAGAGTAACAAGTGGCAAAGGTGTTGTCTAAGGAACCTTGCTGAGTTGCTGCAGTGCATCATCAAGATGTTCAGTACTTGTTGCCATTGCATGCCATGGCAAAAGGAGTGAATATTGAAGGTGATGGATGGGTTGCTGATCAATCAGGCTGCTTCATCCAAGATGATGTCAAGCTTCATGACTGTTGTTAGAGCTGCACTCATCCGAGTAAACAGGTGGTGAAAAGGCACTGGGGAAACAGGAGACACAGGAATCCCAACCTCTGACTTGCACCGCAGTGTTTATATGGCTGATCTAGTTAAATTTCTGGATAATGGAAACTGCTAGGATATTGTAGGATTCAGCAATGGTAATGCATTGAACATTAAAGGGAGATGATTAGATCCTGTTGGAGGTAGCTATTGTGTAACACTTGCGTTGCACAAATGTTGCTTGCCACATATCAGCTCAAGCTTGGATGTTGCTGAACACGAATACAGACTATTTCAGTATGCAACAGAACTAAATAATTTTAAGGATACTAATGTCATTTTTCACATTAAGGATTCCCATTATTATATTGTGTGGCATGATCACTGTGCTAAAGTTTCAAACATACGCAGCAGATCAAAGCTGTACCACCCATGAGGCACTGTGGACCATCAGTAGCAGTAAAATTTATTCAACTACCTTATAGCCAACCATATACTCAACTCTACCATTATTATCAATGCAGCAGATTAATCTTGGTATAATGAAGAGTGCAGTAGGGCATGCCAGGAGCAGTGTGAGACATACATAAATATGAGGTAAAGCTACAACACAGAACTCCTTACGTGCCAAAGAACAGAAGCAACATGCAATAGAAGGCGTAAGCATTCTCACAATCAAATAGTAGTTGCATAATGTACAGCACAATTGACAACACTTCAGATAATGAGGCAATCTATGGCCATATGGAGCAAGAGCTGGACAACATCCAAACTTGGCTGATAAGTGGCAAGTAACGTTTGTAAAACCCAAGAACCAGTCAATGTCCATATCCAAAAAGATAGAATGTAACCATTGGCCCCTGGCATTCAATGGCATTACCATCACTGAATTCTTCCAGTACTAATATCCTACACTTACCATTGACCAGAAACTGAATTAGACTAGCCACATTAATACCGTATCTGCAAGAGTAAGGCTAGGAACTTTGGAGTGATTAACTTGTCACCTGATTTCCCAACACTTATTCACCATCTACAAGGAACAAGTCAGGTAAGTGATGGAATACTGTCCGCTTGCCTGGATTGGTGCAGGTGTGTTCATTGGTCCTAAATATCTATTAGTCTATGATCTTTTTTACCCCAACATGCAGCTGACATGACTGAACAAGAGCCGCCTCAAGCAGATGTGCTGAAGTTGTTAGAAGCTGATGCCACTGATGATTCAAAAGGGGAAGGAAGTTAATATGAAAATGAATGTACCAGCAATAACTGTGTTCCCATTGCTGTTCTGCATGTACTGCATTCCACCTGTATTTCAGCCACAAAGATATATATGTTAAGAGAGAGAGAAAAAGACTATGTGCACTCTTTATGCAAAGAATGTTTGTGGTTGTCTTATGGGATAATCTGTAGTTAAAAGAAAATACAAGATTTCTTGTTTCTGAACTTCAGTTGTAGCACCTTATCTTCTGAAAAGCCCTCTTCATGCACAGTCTAATTAAGCAAATTACAGAGAAGAAAGTCAAGATTTCATACCCATTTTAAAAAAAAATGTTTTTGGTATTTTCTGATTTACCAATGATGGGACCTAAAAAGGCAAGTACTGAAGTGCTTACTTTTTGTAAACATACTTTAATCTTCTTAACTACAGCCTATATTCAAATCAGGTTCACTTTAAACTTTGAATGCATCCAGAGAGATGATATGCAACAAGTACTTGAGTTTTGTGGCATTTATGACGCTTCAAAGTTTGTAGAGCTGTTTTTATCATTGAATTTTGACCTTGTCTTGGTGTTTAATTGTTCTAACACAAAGTTCCTGTTATGTTGAATGTATAGTGCAGAGCCATGCAGAATTTTTTTGAAGTCTTTAGTACTTGAACCTGTTCATTTCACTTTGAGAAGATCATACCAGAGAACATAAATGTATAAAATGGAGTTCCAAGAATTAGGGAAACCTGCACTCAAGTAGTGTGCGGTGTGAGGTCAGCTTGATATTTTAAAGCAGATCGTGGGTTCATGTCATAATTTTCATTGGGAAATGTAAAAGAGCAAATGCTAGCTGTATGTACTTTACTGATAGTGTGCTGTAATCCTTATTGCATAATATAAACACAAAATTGCTGCGTGTTGAGAATTTTTTTGTTGCTTACACTACATAGTAATGTCTGTTTGAAGTTCGTGTTAGGATGGACCAAGATAAAACGAGATAACCGGTTACAGTCTGTGTCCTTTCTTTGGCATGCTTTAAAAGTCTTAACCTTCAGATGAAAGTGGTTATTTGTCCATAGCTCTAACATAGGCCTTCTGAGTATTACTGTAATTCCTGCAGCTTAGTAACTATAGCATAGGACTGAAGAGTGAGGGTTCCAAGTCTGCACTGGCAGATTTTAAAGTTTCATTCAATAAGTCAAATAATAAGTGAGAATGAAGAATGTTGGATAGGGTGAATAGCCAAAGTCTTTTTTCCGGGGTGGAGGAGTCCAAAACTAGAGGACATAGGCTTAAGGTGAGAAGGGAAAAATTTAGATAGGCTCTGAGGGGTAACTTATTCATGCAAAGGATGGTAATTGTATGGAACGAGCTGCCAAAGGAAATGATGGAGGCTGGTACAATTACGGCATTGAAAAGGCATTTGGATGGGTATATGAATAGTAAGGGTTTAGAGGGATGTGGACTGAATGCTCGCAAACGGAACTAGGTCAGATTGGGATGCCTTTTCAGCATGGATGAGTTGGACCAAAGGGTCTTTTCCTGTGCCGTATGACTGTATAACTGACCATAACATTGCTGTCATTAAAAAAAAGTCGTCCATTAATGTAATTTTGGGTAATCAAGCTACCTTCCTCCAGTCCTCGGCGCTTACTACTTTCAAGGCAAGGAGGGTGAGTAATAAATGCAGGCTTATCTTTGCTGCCCATACCCAAGAACATATGTTAACTTGTTAGATACATTATTTTTAATTTAGTACAAATTTGAGGAAAAAATGACAGCACTTTTATTGTGTGCCTTTATTTCTCTCTTTGCTCAAACATTTTGACTTAAGTATGACAAAAAAAGATTTTTTTTTGTCCAGTCATTGTCTTATACTCATCAGGACAATTCACAAGTGTACCCATTCAAAAGGAAAACTAACATTTATGTAGCAGGCAAGGAGAGTGCTGATGCATTGGTACTGACTGTAATTGGTAGAGGCATTGGCATAAGGCATGCTCTTATTAATTTTGTGACAGCCATTCGCTCTACTGTCTTGACCAATGCCCTGCCCTGAGTCAACCTCCCTAGCTTAAAAATTAGTATTCTTGCAAAATATCCTGGTGAGTGTAAGATGAAAAGCTTTAACAAAATTTTTTGTGAATTACTCAAGTTTGGTACTACCAAACTATTTTCACTTAACCTGGATGACGATTTCGCAGCTCTTAGCAACCATTTCACAGTTCTTAACAACCATTCAGCACCATAGTTTGAATGGTATTCTTCACACACACATCCAAACAGTGCATGTTGGCAAGCTATTCTAACATGGGGGGAAGGGGTGCTGAGGCAAGGTGACAGTGTGAAATCATAGCTGACTGAAATATCTGCATTAAAAGAAACACTCCTTTGAACAGAAATCTCTGATTAGGCTCAGGAGGGACCACCTCCTTTTGCTGTCTTCAGTTATCTAATTTGGAAACACTGAGACCAATTTGATCAGTAAACTCATCTTAATTTAGATGGCAAAAACCAGGATTGGAATGTCAAAGCTTCCTCCTTTATGCTGGAGTGCCATATCTTGCAGTACCTTTGACTGTTGGATCACCAGGAAGATTAGTACTTTCACTTCACGCAAGAGACAAATTTGTCAGACAATTCCGTAAAATAATGTCTTGACTAGATTCAGTCCTTGGACTGAGAAGAGTAATCTGATCTCAGTTGGTTTGACAGTGGGCATAGTCATTGATCTCCGAGTACCTAAAGTATTAGAAGGAAAAAGCAAGCCAATTCCAGTTTGGTTTCTGACAAAACAGCCTGTTGATGCCAAAGTGTCTCTGCTTATGGGAACAATAGATTCTTATGTACGGAATGAGAAGGTGACTGATGCCGGTGGGTCCTTACCTCAGTTATAGTTAATGCTTTGAAGAGAGGAAAGCATTGAGTAGAAAATGAAAACCAGGCCTTGTCTCTGTTTGCAACTCCATACATTTTTAACAATGTTGCCTCCAACCTTTTGCATAATTTGAAACTACAATAGTCTTTGGTATTTTATTTTTTAGAAAAAGTTGTGGCAGTGTTTTAAATATTTCCTATAACTGTTGCAACACTCTTATGTGGTATTTACTTAAGTATGAATTTTATATTCCTGTCTTAAAACTTGTCTGCAGAAATAATATCTCAGCTTCTTTAAAATAGTAAAGAACTTTGTAAGAAAAGAGAGTCACTTACTATCTTGTTTCACTTTACCAAGGAGGCAGATGACGTAAAATATGATTAATTGTGCTTTGCAATGTTTTTGCGTGTGCACACTGGAGATAAGATGTGTTGGTCTCTAAAATAGTATCCATGTCACTGTGTATCAAATAAAGTTGCATTTTTGGAACCGAACATGTGTGTTTTATTTGATGTTACGTAAAGAACTGAATGATTCATTTTCTATTCAGTCAGGAAGTGAGATGACGTGACAAACTGATAAGCACTTCTAGCATATACACATGCATGTACTGGTTAAACGCTCACTTCTGTCTTTTGTAGATACTGAATCGTTTGAATCTTAGCTGTCTGAAGTAATGAAACAATTTGTACAAGCTATAAATAGAATTAGGTAATGGAAAACCGAGAAATCCAGATTTTAAACATAAACAAGACAACGGAATATTGAATAAAAGTTGGAAGTGCTTGAAAAACGTTTTCACTAACTTTTTAAACAATCACAATATAATTGTGCAGATCCTAAAACTTTACATGATATTTAATTTCATTAAATTATTCATATAAGTTAAACACATTAATTAAAAAAACTAACTACAATGAGGTGGTATAGAACATAAAACAGTACAGGCCCTTCAGCCCACGATGTTCTGCCAAACTTTTACCCTAATCCTAAGGCATATCTAACTCCACCCCTACCTTATACTATCATCCATGTGCCTATCTAATAGCCACTTAAATGCCCCTAATGAGGCCAACTCCACTAGCCTCTCTGACAATGCATTCCACGCCCTGACCACCCTCCAAGTCAAGAACCTACCTCTGACATCTCCCCTATATCTACCTCCACTCACTTTAAAACTATGTCGCCTCATAATAGCTACCTCCACCCTAGGAAAAAGTCTCTGGCTGTCCACTCTATCTATACCTTTGATCATTTTGTACACTTAAATTATATCTTCTGATCATTATATAATGCTGAACATTTGCAGTCATTGGTGCTTATAAGTTCTTTTTCAAAATATCTTTTGCAGTTTCAAAAAGATGTCTGATAACTTTCTGCATGTTATTCATTCAACAGTTTACTATATATTCTTAATCCAAACATTTTAATTTGTATAGAACCTTTTAATGTAATAAAACATGGCCAGAATGCACTGTGACAATATTATAAAAGAAAACATGACACTAAAAAAAAAGGCATTGGGTCAGATAACTAAATGCTTGGTCAAAGTGGTATGTTTTTAGGAGAAAAATGACACAGAAAGGGAGGGTACTTCAGAACTTGATAGCATAGTCACCAATGGTAGAAAAATTAAAATCAGGAATGATGAAGGCACCAGAATTAGGTGAGTGTAGAGATCTTAAAGAGTTGTGGAGCTAGAAGAAATAAGGACATAGGAAAAGATGAGACCATGGATAGGTTTGAAAACAAGGATGACAATCTTAAGATTAAGGTGTATGGGCTGGAGTTAATGAGCACCGAAATAATAGGGGAACAGACTTAGAATGATCAATCAGCCCAGAACATCCCAAGACAGGTTTTCTTTTGTAAATTTATGGGATGTGGGTATCGCTAGCTAGGCTAACATTTATTGCCCATCCCTAGTTGCCCTCAAGAAGGTTGTGGTAGGCTGCTTTTTTGAATTGCTGCAGACTGTTTAGTATAGGTAGTCCCAGAGTGCTGTTAGGGCAGGCATTTCAGGATATTGACACAGCAACAGTAAAAAAAAAATCAGTGATACATTGCCAAGTCAGGATGGTGAGTATCTTGGAGGGGAACTTGCAGGTGGTGCTGTTCTGATGGTTCTGCTGCCCTTGTCCTTCTGAATGGTAGTGTTTATGGATATGGAAGCCAAGCTGTTCCAATATAGCTACAACAATGATAAAAATTGCCCAGGTAAGCCCTGTACGTAAAAAGTAAACAAATATACACACTAATTCCTGCCCTATAAGTCCATTCTTGATCATCATCAGTAAGGTGTTGGAACGTACTCCCAAGCAACATTTGTTCAGCACTAGCCTACTCACTGATGCTCAGTCTGGATTCTGCCAGGGCTGCTCAGTTCCTGACTTCATTATAGCTTTGGTTCAATTACTCACAAAAGAGCTGAATTCCAGAGATGAGATTGATGGCCAAGGCTTCAGTTGACTGACTATGCTATCAAAGAGTGTCACATAAACATCTCATACAATGATTATTGCCTATGGCTGCAAAATTAAAATTGTTTGAAACAGACTTTATTTTGGATATGTGGCTGAGAATGACCTGTGTGATAATCCTGCCACCCTCTGCAACTTGTGAACTGGATGAATTTATCTCACAAGACTCATTTAAATATATTTATTGGACTTCTAGCTGAACCCACTCAGATCCACTAACTAACACAGAGTCATAAGATATACAGCACAGAAACAGAACCTTCAGTCCAACTCACCCATGTTGACTAGATATCCTAAATAAATCTAGTCCCATTTGCCCCAAATTCTTCTCAACCCTTCCTATTCATATACTCATTCAGATGCCTTTTAAATGTTGTAATTGTAGCAACCTCCACCACTTTTTCTGGCAGCTCATTCTATACATGCACTAAACTCTCTCTCTGAAAATGTTGCCCCTTATGTCCCTTTTAAATCTTTCCCCTCACCTTAAATCTATGCCCTCTCGTTTTGGACTTGCCCATCCTGGGAAAAAAGATCTTGTCTATCCATCCTAACCATGCTCCTCATGTTTTCATAAACCTCCATAAGGTCACCCCTCAGCCTCCAACGCTTCAGGGAAAATAGCTCCAGTCTATTCAGCTTCTTCCTATAGCTCAAACCTTCCAACTCTGGGAACAGCCTTGTAAATCTTTTCTGAACCCTTTCAAGTTTCACAATATCCTATAACAGGGAGACCAGAATTGCATGCAGTATTCCGATAATTGTCTGAAACAATGTCCTGTATGGTACAACATGAGCTCCCAACACCTATACTCAAGGCACTGACCAATAAAGGCAAACATATCAAATGCCTTCTTCACTATCCTGTCTACTTGGGACTCCAAGGAACTATGAACCTGCATCCCAATGTCTCTTTGCTCAGCAACAATCCCCAGGACCTTATCTGTAAGTGAATAAGTCCTGCCCTGATTTTCAAAATGCAGCACTCACATTTGTCTAAACTAAACTCCATCTGCCAATCCTCGGCCCATTGGCCCACCTAATCAAGATCCTGTTGTACTCTGAGGGAACCTTCTTTGCTGTCCACTAAACCTCCAATTTTGGTGTCATCTGCAAACTCATTAACCATACCTCCTATGTTCACATCCAAATCATTCATATAAATGACAAAAAGCAGTGGACCCAGCTCCAACCCTTATGGCACACCACTGGTCACAGGCCTCCAGTCTGAAAAGCAACCCTTCACCCCCACCCTCTGCCAGTTCTGTATCCAAATAGCTAGTTCTCCCTCTATTCTGTGTGATCTAACCTTGCTAACCAATCTACCATGAGAAATCTTATGGAACACCTTACTGAAGTCCATATAGATCATGTCCACTGCTCTGCCATCATCATAATCCTCTGCATTACTTCTTCGAAAGGCTCGATCAAGTTACTGAGACATGATTTTCTATGCACAAAACCATGTTGACTATCCCTAATCAGTCTTTGCTTTTCCAAATACGTGTAAATCCCATTCCTCAGGATTTCCTCCAACAACTTGCCCACCATTTATGTCTATAATCAATGATGTCTATAATTCCCTGGCTTTTCCTTACTGCCTTTCTCAAGGAGTGGCGCCACTTTAGCTAACCTTCAGTCTTCCAGCACCTTACCTGTGGCTATTGATGACATAAATATCTCAGCAACGGGCCCAGCAATCACTTCCCTTGCTTCTCACAGAGTTCCAGGGTATACCTCATCAGGTCCCAGATATTTACCTCACTTTCTGCATTGTAAGATGTCCAGCACCTCCTCCTCTGTAATTTAGACATTTTTCAAGACCTCATTATTTATTTCCCAACAGTCTCTACCTTCCATATCCTTCTCCACAGTAAACACATGCAAAATACTCCGTTAGTATCTTCCCCATCTCCTGTGGTTCCAACATAGGCAGCCTTGCTGATCTTTAAGAGGCCCCATTCTCTTCCTAGTTATTCTTTTGTCCTTAACATAATGGTAGAATCCCTTTGGACTCTTCTTGACCTGTTTGCCAAAGCTATCTTATGTCCCCTTTTTGCCCTCTTGATTTCACTTTTAAGTAAACTCATCAGGAACATACGCATGGAATTTCTGGTAATATCAAGTCACTGCTGCCCAGAATCTTTCGGTAAAGATCCCTGGCACAAGAGTAAGGTAAGAATGATTACTTAAGAATGATCTCATAGGGATTACTGTGCTTGGCACAGGAGGACATAACCTTTTGTTACAAGACTGAGATCAGTATACCAGCTTCAAATTTAAGGAAATTCTAGAAGTGTTAAATTATCCAATTGAGCCATTGCAGCTTCTACTAGGTTTAGTCTGTCATACACTGGCCACTGCTCATGTTGTGAAGCCTCAAGTCTCATCCTGTGAAGCTCCAATACTTTTACAGACAGCGGCCAGGGAATGAATAGGGATGTTTTAGCATGAGAGCCAACAGTGTCAGCAGAACTGTTGCCCTATTTACGCCTTGTTAATCTTGCTTCTACATGCTGCAGTAGGCTGTCAACACAGACACTGATTCATGTACATCCTGTATGGACATGTAGTTAAGCATCATGCTGACACACATTCAGGGTTACATTGAGACGCAAACAGATGTAATGCAAAACTGATAAAATTTATGCAAAAGTGATCCTTTCTATACAGTGATGCCTCTTTGTTACATAATGCCATGTAATTTTTTTTTTCTTTCTTTCTTTGCCTCCCACTGCATCTCAGCATTGTCCCAGACTTTGCAGCTGAGGTAGAGAGCATCTGCTCAGTAGTGGAGTCAGTTGACCTTGGAAGATTCATCAGGTAACACTGGAGGTTGTGCCTGGATGGCACAGACATGCTGAGGGTTTTCATGCCAGATGCAAGTGGATCCTCCTCAGCTTGAACTTTCCAATGGTCGGGGAGGGGAGGTGTTGTGGGGGGACAGCCAGGGTGGAGGTGAAGGTGGAGTGTTCTGAGTGATTTCTGAGAGGCCCTTGTATGTGATTCCTCCTCTAGCTGGTTGCATCTTGGCATCACCTCTTTGTGAAGAAAGATAAATTGGAATGCCCAATTCACTCCATCACACACAACGTTACAGTCCATAACAGCCTTCAGTCATAAAGATCAATAGACCTGATGATAAAGTGCAGCTATGTGCATGTTTCCAGCACATCCTGAGGCTGGACCTGATTCTATCACAGCTCGCCAATATGTCCATGCAGTCAGCTGCATGCTTGAGACATTCCTGAAACCTCTGGGCTAGGAGGGCAATTGCTGCCCACGTATCTGCCTTCTGCTCCTGAAGCGGGGCCTTCGAGCCGAACGGAAATTGTGGAGTTAAATTTCTTGGACATTAAGCTTACGAAGTTCAAAATCAACAAAACAACTTTATAGCAGACATGTGAGTCACATGGTCTGTTTCAGTTAACAATATTGCAAACACATCTCCTGAGGATATCCTGCTGGATGATTGGTGCTTGGCAGCCACTTTGATCCTGCAAGTCTGTTCTGGACAGATCCTCAGTGCTGATGTTATTTCTACAGTGAAACTAATACATTCCATCAAGGTGAGGCATTCCAGGCTCCTGAGCTAATTTTTATGTAAAAGGTTTTCTGTCTTTCTGTGGGAGGGGTGAATGAATGTTGCCTGGAGCCACTGGCTGTGATGATGGCCTCCTCCATTTTTAATTAGATTAATTAGATCCTCTGTAATTTTTGTTACATCCAAAATTCCAGTCCTTCTTGATATCATCAGTCCTGTTTAGGTGGCACTGTGATTGGAACAAAATTACAATAGTATAAAAACGGCTTGAAATGGCTATTGTTGAAGACTTCACATGATTATCTTCTCATTGGTGTAAAACAAAGACTGCTTGACATTTGAATGAATTAGAATTAGGTTTATTGTCACATGTACTTAAGTACAAAGTACCGGTATACAGTGAAATATGTACAATGTTGCCACACAAGGTGCCTTCTTAGGTACAAAGTACCTAGGTACTAAAATAGATTATGTAAAAAAAGGCGAAATAAAGATAAAAGATAAATGTTCTACATTACAGTTCTTCACAGTATGGATTGGGAAGATAAAAAAAAGGTTAAAAGCTAAACATTACAGTCCATAACAGCCTGCAGTCTCTCCACAATGTGGGGTCTCGGTCACCCCACACTTCAGGATTTGAGATCTGTGACAGGCCGACTGCACCAGGGCCCAGTCTGCTGGCAAACCCCTCCGGGTCCCCAGCCCACTGGCTGCTCTGCTCCAGCTAGCAGCCCACTGGCTATTTCACTCTACATTGGCCCGCCAACCACTAACTATCCCACTACACCTTGACTCACGAAAGACCCTGTGTTCAGTGTTTGTTAAAATGCTCCATGATAAACTGTTCTTCTTTGTGCATTTAGATGATGTCCCTGATTGTCAACCCCACTGGGTCCTCTCTTGCCTGGGGTTGAGCAAGTATCTGGTTTCTGGCAGTCCTCCAACTGCCAGCAGCCAAGGATGCTTTTCCTCAGCCAGCTAGGGAGCTACTGCAGTGAAGTGCTCACTAGATTGTGCTCTCATACTTTCTAAACATGGCACTCACACCAAAATGTCAGTGTCTGAGCTGGCAAGAGGTGCAGGAGGCAGCCTTGACAATGCTTACTGATGCCTGAGACTTCATCATCAGAGATTGAGGAGGTAGCTTTTGGGAGATCAATCCTTTTCTCCTTAGGAGCTGCAAACATCCACTGGTAACTGGAAGACACCAGGAAGAGAAGGGGTTGCAGTAAATGGTTAGAAGTGGTGTGTAATGAATGACATTGACAACAGGATTTCTGTGAGAGTTGCAATGAAATACAGAGTGATCCTTACTCAATTGATTGGACATGGTGCCATCGCCACAGGAGTGGTCCCTGGGTATACATAAGATGAATTCCAGGTGTGTTTTCCCTAGGGTGGGGGTTTTCAAGACTAGGGGGCATATTTTTAAGATGAGAAGATTTAAAAAAGAAATGACAGACTTCTTTTTACACAGAAAATGATTCATATGTGGAATAAATGTCCCGAGGAAGTGTGGATGCAGGTACAATGCTTAGAAGACATTTAGATAAGTGCATGAATAAGAACTGTTTGGAGGGATATGGGCCAAACACAGGCACGTGGCACTAGTTTATTTTGGGATTTTGGTTGACATGAATTAGTTGGACTGAAGGGTCTGTTTCTGCGCTGTATGAGTCTATGACTTCTCCTGTGAGGAACAGCATTCTCCTCATAGGGGATGAGAAGCTTGGTGTTGGGCACCCATCTGGGTCCTTTTTGCCATCTCCTATTGTAATGAGAGAAAGGGAAGGATTGATTAAGATCTAAGTGGGTGGCACAGTGTTAGTTCTAGTGCAGGTGGTCAAAAGCTGGTGAGCTGTCCCAGCCAAGTGAACAAGTAATGCAGTGTTAGTGGCGTTGGAGGTTGTGGAGGATCATGAGCTAGTGAGGGAAGATTTTATATGCAATACTGAGCAGAACATGAGCCAGAGGTGGGAAGTGGATGTATTAGCAGAGACAGAGTAAATGTGAGGTGACAGAGAGAAGATTGTGGGACTTTCCGTGATGGAGCAAAAGTGGTCATTGTACTTCTTGCAGTGTTACTGGCTGTTCCTCTGGACCATGGAGACTACAATGACTGCAGTGTAAATCTTCAATGAGGCTGCCAGGGTCAGGTGGTGTGGCCTCTTCTACCAGCCCTCCAGGCAAAATATACCCCTCCTCTGCAACACAATGTCCATCAGGACCTCCATGTCCCTGTCAGTGCCATTTTCTACCTTGCTGACATCTTCAGAATGATTGTCCATCAACAAGCAATGCAGCTTTGGAATGTTAGTGTTCTTCCAGGTGTACAACAACCTTTTAAAAATGAACCTGGCATCAGGAATGCTGGTCTTTCGATGGACCCTAGTGAGTAGCGCTTTGTTCCAGGACCAGGGAGTGGTAGGATAGGGCTAGAATTGGACAGAACAGACACCCTAATAGTAACATTAGTTGTTAATGATAATAAAATGTGAGGCTGGATGAACACAGCAGGCCAAGCAGCATCTCAGGAGCACAAAAGCTGACGTTTCGGGCCTAGACCCTCTCTGATGAAGGGTCTAGGCCCGAAACGTCAGCTTTTGTGCTCCTGAGATGCTGCTTGGCCTGCTGTGTTCATCCAGCCTCACATTTTATTATCTTGGAATCTCCAGCATCTGCAGTTCCCATTATCTCTGATATTAGTTGTTAATGAGATGTGTTTAGTAAGATATGGGATTTAGTAGGATATGTGAGGTCTTGTGGAAAGAAACCTTCAATGTAACCCAACAAAACTGACAGTCAATTAAAATGAGATCAGTCCAACGTTTACTCATATGATACAGTCAGTCCTCTCGAATAAATTGTAGTCTCTTTAAACTTGGTATTAGTTTCCTTATATGCCATCAAACAATTAGGTTTGTTTTTATTATAATGAAAGTATTCCTAGTTGATTAAATCCTGTTTACAAGGATTAGATCAGCTGTTTCCTGTTGAGGGTGGGACGATTGCTAGGATTACTTCCTTCCCAAAGACTTTTCCATCTGCAAAGTAGTGCAATGGGTTTCTGCATTTAAATAAAATAACTTTGAAGACAGTTATTTTCATGAATTTTAGACAGTATAATGCCCATATATGAAAATGAAAATATTTGTTATAGAACATAGTCCATAAGGAGTTCCTGAACAGATGAGATGCAGGTGATTCATTCATTTTTATAGAAATGTAAGTAGTAGGAATTGGCTATTTGGCCCATTGATGCCACTCTATCATTCAATACGATTTTTGGCTGATCTTCTATCTCAAATTCAATCTCCTCATATCCCGTGACACCTTTATCCTCAAGGTATTTATACCTTTCTTAAATATATTTGATAATTTGGCCTCCACAGCCTATTACAATAGCAAATTCCACAGATTCACCACTCTCTAAGTGAAGAAATGTATCTCATCTCAAACTGAAATGGCCTACCACATATCCTGAGACTATGATTCCTTGTTTTGGAGTTTCTGGCCAACAGAACGTTTAGCTTGTCTAGTCCTGTCAGCACGTTATGTGTTTCAATGAGATCTCTCATTCTTCTAAACTCCAGAGAATACGGACTTATTTGACCAAATTTCTCCTTGTATGACAAACCTGCCCTCCCAGGAATTGGTCTGCTGAACTTAACTGTATTTTCTCTATGGCAAGTCTATCTTTTCTTCAGTAAAGAGACCAAAATGGCACACAAAACACTTTAATGACCATAATTCAATTAATTCATATACACAGATCACAGAATCCCTACAGTGTGGAAACAGGCCATTCAGCCCAACAAGTTCACACTAACCCTCAGACATCCCACAAACATCCATCCTCCTGTAACCTACTTAATCAACACATCTCTGAACACTATAGCAATTTAGCACAGTCAATCCACCTAGCCTGCACATCTTTGGACTGTGAGAGGAAACTGATGCACCCAGAAGAAATCCACTCAGACACAGGAAGAATGTGCAAACTCCACACAGACAGTTGCCAGACGGTGGAATTGAACCTGAGTTCCTGGCACTGTAAGGCTGCAGTGCTAGCCACTGAGCTGCCAAGCTACCGCAATATTTGGAATCGTACAGATTCTTGTTCAGGTCTGCACTTTAATCTGCATTTTAATGTACTAATTTCACTTTGAGAAATTATATGCAGGCAACATTAATGTGTAAAGTGGGATTACATAAAAGAAAGCAAACTACATTTCAATAACGGTATGAGATTAAATGAGGCTTTTTTTTGACCTGGTTATTGCTTTATGTCAAGGGATATTGGGAATGAACAATAAATGCCAGTCTTAGCAGCAGTGCTCACATCTACTGGAGAAATGAAAACAAAAGATTTTCCCTGAAAAGAATAGGAGACAGCTGTGTGCATTTTACTGATAGTATGCTGTATTTCTAAAAACAGTCTGATTGGTATATATTGAGATTGATGTTGTTTTCACTGCATAATAACATCTTTCAGAAGTTCACAAATTTGACTGTATGGATCAGGATAAAATAGCACAGTATAACATGTTGCATTCTGCCATTATTTTCAACGTGTTCTAAACTTCTTAATCTTTAGCAGATGAAACATAGAAATTAGAAAGAGTAGTAGACCATTCAGCCCCTCAGGCCTTTGCAAGTGGTCTTTTGTCCATTGTTCAAATTCAGGCTTTTTGAATAATGCTGTCATTTCAGTAGGCTGGTGGTTATAGTAATGGATCAGGGGTTCAGTCTTGACACACCAGGTACGGAAATTGAATATATCAAATAATTAGTGAGTCATTATCTACAAGAACTGACCATAAAAACTGCCAGACCATCATAAAAATCCAATGGTTTTACTGATGATCTTTGGGGAAAAAAATCTAATTGAATTGAAACATTAGTGCTGTTTCTCCCTGATCACTTTGTATTTTATGCATTTTCTACTTTATTCAATATTTTCAGCAGCTGCAGTATTTTTCTTTTGTATACATAAAAAAACCATAACTTTCCTATTTTTTGAAACCTTGGCCTTCAAACAATAGAATCATTTGAAACTACATAATTTCTG
Source organism: Stegostoma tigrinum (assembly GCF_030684315.1). Taxonomy (NCBI): domain Eukaryota; kingdom Metazoa; phylum Chordata; class Chondrichthyes; order Orectolobiformes; family Stegostomatidae; genus Stegostoma; species Stegostoma tigrinum. Next base: position 28,037,090 of record NC_081363.1, read on the forward strand.
GCTTCTTCCTTCATTTTTCAAATGTATAGCTTTTTAAAAGCAATTTGTATCTTAATTTCTCTATACAAGTTTCCTACAGAAATAAATATCACATTTTAAATCCAGGTTCTTTTACATTTAAAAAAAAACAAAGATAATAAAAACTGTCAGAAGAAAGCAGAGTCCCTTCCTATTGTGTTTCATTTTGCCAAGGAGGCAGATGACAAATTATGATTAACTGCAATTCTCTTTGCGTGTGCATATTGGAAAAAAGATGTTTTGGTCTCAAAAATTGTATCCTTTTTGATATGTATTAAATAAAGTTGCAATTTTGGAGGTGAACATACATGTTTACTTGACACTACAGACTGAGCTACTGAATGAGTCATTTTTTGTACAGTCATGGGGTGAGATGACATAGTGAGCTGATAAGCACTTCTGTCATGTGTATGTGCTTTCACTAGTTAATTCTGCAATTCAATCTTTTAGAGATAACTAGTTGTCTGAAATTCAGCTGTCTGGGGTAATGAGACACATTTTAGTCTAGCTTTAGAATTAGGGAACAGAAAATGGAGAAGTCCATATTTTAACAATTGACAGCACATAAAAGGTTGAATATGCAGCGAGCCAATCAGTTATTTCAAGCAGTCAGCTGGCTAAAACAAAATTGAATAAAGATGGGAGTATTTGGAAACAATTTGTCGACACTGTCTTTCAAAAAAAAATTGTGAGAACTTAGTAAATTCCAATATTTTGCTTATCCTAAATTTTTGTACAATGTTTAATTTAGATATCTAATATATTATTTAACACAGATGTAATTTGTGAATTCCGTAATTTAACACTTAGTTGCAGTTGACATCTGCTTGTAATTATGGCTTTGCAGTTACAGAAAACACTGAAGGTTTTGTCTCTGTGAGGCTTAATGTTTACAATATTCCATTTTGTTGTTTTTCCTCCATCCATGTTCAGAGAGGCCAATGGAAACTTTGTTCTCATCATCTGTGGTTTACTTTAAATTGTTAACAACGAACATTTTTAATATTTTGTTAACACTTAAAATACTTAGTGCTGAGCTTACAACCCTGCAAAATACCCACCAACAAATTACATACTCCAAATCAGCTTGGTAAATTATACAACTGAGATGAAATTTTAGAATTTTGGTGCCGTCTTTTATGGTTCAAATATCGTATTGCATGCCTGAATCTTATATTTTTGTATCAAGAAGTAATCAATGTTCTAGCTCCTTTTCTACTTCAGTCAGACCCTGCAACTACACATTGATTCGATCATATTTGTTTGGACTAAAATGTTTTTTGTCTAATCACGCCATTCCACTGATAATTTTATTGTCTGCTATCGAACTGCAGAGTTTCCAACTTGATCATTTCCATGAATTATGCATAATTTGTCTTAGTCATTTGGAAAGCTTTCAACAAAGTTCCAGTTAGTAGTATTGTGATACTGCAAACTGTTCTTCATGATTTACTTAAAAATAATTGATTAGTTTGGTTAACGGTCAAAGCACCTTTTTGCTTCTACTATAACATAATGACAAGGGTTCTTAGAAAAATACCAGAAAAATAGGAAGATGAGTTGAGAAACCAATAATCTAGATTTCAAAATCCTGTAGCAAACAAGCCTTCTGCAAGTTGTCCAACCATTCTGTGACACTGTTAATTGAGAAACCAACATGCAGTCCTATCCCGCTACCTGTCTTTCTTTTTACAATTATTGTCTTTGTTTCATCAATAAAGATAAAACAAACCTTTGTTCAATCTTCTGTATTGTGAATTTTCCTGTTCTCTTAAAAATGCTGTAAACAACTGATGTTAGGAATTATCTTCTTTAATCTCTTAAGGAAAAATGTTAATTAATTTGAAATGGAATACTGCAAATTTACATTAGTCTCAATTCAACAGTAATGTTTCCTTCAGTGTGCAGGAAAACCATTCTGAGCCCAGGCAACTTTGCCTCTGATCTGCATATATGTGCTTGGCTGTCTCTATCCCCAAGTGAGATGCCAAGAAAGATTAGTACCACTATTAACCAAAATAGAGGGGGAAGTTCCAGTATTGTCTTTGGAGGGAGCAAATGCATTAAGTCTACCAAAGATGTCAGTTTGCAGAGTCTGGATGACAAGCATGAGACTAGAATGAATGACTAACACTTAAAAAAATCACTTTGCATCAGTTCAGATAGGTCATTGCATTCTGAAACATTAATTCTATCTCTCTTCACAGGTGCCACCTGACCTGTTGAGATTTTTGACCATGTTTTTTTTATTTCAGACATTTGGCATCCCCAGCATTCTTCTTTATGCTGATTTGAAAATGTTTATGGGAGAAAAATACCTGTTTGAATTGTGGGTGGCACGGTGGCTCAGTGGTTAACACTGCTACCTCAAAGCA